>NW_006288719.1:1378279-1394912 GCF_000327345.1 Myotis davidii
GAACAATATTTAATTTAAAAAAAAAAACTTCGTGGCCCATGCCATGGGGCCAAAGAGCCGCATGTGGCTCGCGAGCCGCAGTTTGCCAACCACTGGTCTAGGCTGTTAACTGTTCTGTTCTGCTAGCCAGAAAGTATGTATTATCTGCTTACACCATGGCCCTCAAAAGGAAAAAAAAAAAGCCAGATATTTCCCGTTCTTTAACAAAATTATGGAGCCAGTCATATTTTGCCTTAGGAATCTAATTTTTAAAGTGCCACTTTCAATAAATATTTCTATATTAGGAAGCAGGCAGCTGGAAGCAATTTAAAGAAATGGAGCTTGATACGTACTTCTTTGCCTCTATTTAGACTTCAAAAAATTACAGTATGGATTTATTTCTAACTTATGTACAAATTGGCTGCATCAATTTCTGTTGTCTCTTACAACTTTTAGAATTCTTCTAGAACTTAGAAATATAAGCTTTAGATTAAAAAAAAACAGTACTGTCTAAAAAGGAAAGCTAAATGAGTTACATGGCCATTGAATTAACGGGGTTGAGGGAGACTACTAAGTAAGTCAGGATGATGGTAATGAACAAGTTAAAAAACCTGGGCAGGCTTTCAGACATTACAATAAGCAATATGACACTGAGGCAGGGGTGGGGAACATCCAGCCCACGGCTGTATAAGGCCTGCAGAATCATTTGGTCTGCCCTGCCAAAGCAACTGCAAGCAGGACTCAAAATTCAATAAGTCTAGGAGCTTATATCTATAGTAAGCGAATGATGTTATAAATATCCAAATGGCCCTTGGCAGAAAAAAGGTTCCCCACCGCTGCACTAAGCTATGCTTCTCTTGGAGGAGCATCTAATCTATCGACCTACTTCTAAGTGATACCAGACTCAGCAATAACCAGTAGTTAATTAATCAGAATCAGTTTGGCCAAAATTATATAGCATCAAAATAATAGTCAACAATATGTAATTATAAGGTTTAACTGAGAATTCCATAGCTGGTTCCGGGACCTAAAAGAATATCAAATTATTTGGCAGTCTGGTTACTGTGATATAAAGCAGAATTTGTAAAAATTCATTCATCATGAGTGTATAATAAGCAAATGTGACATAATGCCAGTTGTTCAGTACACCAATGGCAATTAAAAATATTGGCATTAAGTACAGAACTTAGAAGGCTAAAAAGGCCCTAGAGCAGCGGTTCTCAACCTGTGGGTCGCGACCCCTTTGGGGGTCGCCTAAATACATCCTGCATACCAGATATTTACATTACGATTCATAACAGTAGCAACATTACAGTTATGAAGTAGCAACAAAAATAATTTTATGTTTGGGGGTCACCACAACATGAGGAACTGTATTAAAGGGTCGCAGGATTAGGAAGGTTGAGAACCACTGCCCTAGAGGAATAGCACTGCATGCACATACATACGCAGAGGTTAAGAGAAGTTCAAGATCATAGTCAATACCAGCAAAGTTAGGGATAGTCTTCCAAAAACCCTAATCTGTGATCTCCTTGACACCACATATAATAAGAAGATTTTAGTCAGAAACATCTTAGAGAATACACTTTCCTTTGAGAAGTATCATTTTTTGTAGCAACACTAAGACACCCCATAAAATGGAAATCAAGAGTTGGTCAACAGCAAATATTTTTAAAATGGAAAGAATCCCTCAAGAATTTTTTTTGAAAATTATTTGAGAGAGAGAGAGAGAGAGAGAGAGAGAGAGAGAGAGAGATCAATTTGTTGTTCTACTTATTTATACATTCATTGGTTGATTCTTGTATGTGCCCTGATGGGTATCAAACCTGCAACTTTGGCATATCTGGATGATGCTCTAACCAACTGACCTACCCAGCCAGGGCTTTAAATGAATTATTTTTTAATATATTTTTTTTCATTGATTTCAGAGAAGAAAGGAAAGGGAGAGAGAGATAGAAACATCAATGATGAGAGAGAATCATTGATTGGCTGCCTCCTGCACACACATCCCCAATGGAATCCACCACAACCCAGGCATGTGCCCTGACCAGGAGTTGAACTGTTACCTCCTGGTTCATAAATCAACGTTCAACCACTGAGCTAAGCCAGCCAGGCTTAAATGAATTACTTTAAAAGTGGTCTTTATTCAAAGAAGGACCATATGGCTATGACTAAATCTTACCTCTAATTTTATTTTCTCTCTCAAAAGCATAACATCTAGAAAAAAGTATTCTGTCCTTCAGTGCTCCACTACTTTGTCTTTTGTTTTTTATTCCTGGCAAATTGCAGGTTGAGCATGCAGTGATTAATACAATTTCCATCTGCCTTCCTTAGCACTTAAACAGTAAAAAATGTTTGACAGCCTTAGAAGCTGTTGACAGATACTTGCTCATTTGTTTATTTTTCCTCCACCCTATTTCATTAGTAAGTCTGTGACACTAAAATGTAATACTCTGAATTATAAATTATTAATAACTACTGTATACCACAATACCCAAAGAATTAAAATATAATTTTTGCTAGGCTCCAAACTCTGTAAGCCAAATAGCCACTTTTTTTTTGTTTAATCACTCTCTTTACTGTTCTATCCACAGACTAGAAAATGCAGAAGCTACCAATTTGCTTGAAATTCTCACCCAAAAGGCAAAATTAAGGTGATTAAGTAAAATTCAACACTGGCTATTTTTTGAGACCTTTTCTCACTTTCTACCTTCAGCCATTTATTTCAGTGATATCTCTTGTGGCATTTCTTCTAGTTTTAAGAAATTCTTCCACTTCTATTTTACCCCTTTTAGACACTAATGTCCCTGTGGACAGAGAGTCTGTCTTACCCTTTAATTCCTAGAGTAAGCATCTACTTGGTGCTTGAACAAATCAATATTTATTTGTGAATCTGAGCTGTGCGTAGGCATATTTAGACCAATTTTCATCGGGAACAATATTGATTCTAAGACTCTGAATTTGTTTAAGAGTCATTCAAAGACATCAACTTGCTTAAATAGCATAGAAATAAACAAACATAACATTTAACATTTAATTTGACACCTACTTGTTGAGAAAACAGATTTACTGACCCTGGGCAGTAAAGTGTGATGCAAGAAGCAGAACTGTCTGAAAATGCTGTCAGGAGTCGCTTTGGATGCGTAACCAATGAGCTGGAATCACTCCTCTATCCCCTCCTCCCAGCAGGAGAGGCCGCGATCACGCTCAGCTTCAGACAGAACCATAGTGTCTTCTCTTAGCAGAGCAGACTCAGTTTCCCATGGACCCCAGGTCTCCATATGCTGGACAGATGAATTTCTGACATGACTATAGGCATCCAACTATGCCAGTGGTTTCCAAACTTATTTGGCCTACCGCCCCCTTTCCAGAAAAAATATTACTCAGCGCCCCCTGGAAATTAATTATTTTTAAATTTTAATAGCAATTAAACAGAAAGATATATGTATTAATGTTTCTACCTTTTTCGTAAAATATAGTAAAGAAAGGTGTAAATTAGAAACGTTGAAGTTTGAAATTATGAAACTATTGAACTCAGAATAGAAAGGTAATACAAAAAAAGTTAAAACAAATGCACCTGTGGCCATCACCGCCCTCCTGGATCGCTGCAGTGCCCACCAGGGGGCGGTAGCGCCCACTTTGGGAATCACTGAAATATACTGTCTGGTTCCTAACTAGTTTGTGCAACTATTCACTGATAAGGCTGAATCTGTGGCTTGTTCTGTAACAAATAAGCGGGAATAATATGGAACAGGATACCTTCACTGGAATAAAATCTATGCTCTATACATTGAGCAAACTGTCAAAATTCTGGTACCCCTCTAACTAGAATAAGGGTGTTGGGAACTCATGCCTCAAGTCTTGCTGATCCTGGCTGTTCCCCATAAAATGCCCCCTTTTCCCTTAGTTTATTCCTTAATTTATGCCATGATATTGCCGAATTTGTCCTCAGTTCCAATACGTGACAAGTGACAAATCCAGATGGATTCACTGAGCAAATCAAAGGCCATTAAACATTTCTCTGAATTTACAAAACAGTAATTAGAGATGGCATCTGCCAGATACCATGCTAGATGTTTAATATTTGAATCACTCCTCACAACTTCCCTTTTAAGGTACTGCCTGCATCTTACAGGTGATGAAACTGACAATAAAACAAGTTAAACAATTACCGAACAGAGGCAGCCTCTAAACACAGGCTCATTCAACTTCAAAATGTGCTCTTCAAGTATGTGCTCTTCTCGGGACACCACAATGTCACTGACTCAAATAAATTCTGGAAACATTGTCTGTAGGAAGGTTTAGTCCACTCCCCAAGTGCTGGAGCCCATGGCCTCTCTAGGATATAGACATACAGTTTCTCCTTGAACAAATCGTTTCAGAGAGAATCCACTAAATAACAGAAGAATACATTGTATGAGGACACCTATAATTATCCTTCCTGTACATTTTTAAAGAATAAATTACATCAAGGGAAAACAATAAGGAAAATTACCCTTTTCACTAAAAAATTCATGTAGTTTCCAAACCAAATAAGCAATTAACATTGGTAAAATCTCAATCTAAATGCTTTTTTTTTTCAAGTTCCAGTGTTACCCTTGAGAGGTCTACCTACTACTGAAAACAAAGACTAATTGTATTTTCTTATATCACGCAAGGAAAAAGACAATAGTAATTACAGATAGAGGTAAAGTTAGGAGACTGGAAAGGTAATAAGAGTTCTGTGACAAGCTTTGGGGTAAAAGAGACAGGATGTATAGAACAAAACAGACAGGGAAAAGGACAGTCATGTAGAGTTAACACAGTTATGGTAATAAAAGCAGACAAACTGAAAACAAAAACACAAGAAAGGAACTACTGTAGTTTTTTAGTAAAAGTGCTATGAAAAATCCCTCTCATGATTAGTGATGCAATGCAAAAACATTACACCTCTCATGATTAGTGATGCATTGCAAAAACATTGCACATCATTTTCCTCTCAACAGACACCCAACCAAACAATCAATTCTAAACTGGAAAACAAAATAATTAAACCAAAACCAGGAAACTGAGAATTTATTAACCAGTTACTGACAGGATATGTAATAATTATCTTCCATCTCCCAAATATTCTCTACCTTATACCAAAAGAATTCCTGAGGTATAAGACTAGAAGTGTTAAGTCCAAAAGAAAAGAATACATTGGAACATGAAATGAACCTTGGGAACTCAATGTGGTCATTTCCAAGTTAGTATGTTATCACTGGCAAGCATTATTTACATCTTATCTAGACTGTTTCAAAAAACTTGAATTATTTAAGCCATATAATAATTTAAATGAATTGGTTGAATTATTAATAAATGAATGCAATAGAAAACTTAATGATAATACTAATAAAATATTCACCTCAAACTAGTTGTGAACATTCAATTCCAATCTAATCAAGTAAACAGGTCGAACTGATGGGAATTTTCTCTATTAAAATGCAATTAATTCTCCATTAGGTATATTAAGATTTCTGAAGTTACTATATTATGAAACTCACCAATAATTTGCTTCATTGAATCTGAATCCAAGATGCTGAATATCAAACTTTCTAATAAATGACTACAAACTATCATAGAGTAAATTGATAAAATAATACTGTTATCAGCTATTTATTTGAGCACCTACAGGAAGCCTCCTTCAACTAAAGACATATCTGGCTAATTTTCAACTTTGGAATAAGCTACCAATCTATATATATAAAAGCCTTAGTGACCTTAACGACGAAACGACCAGTAGGACCGGTCGCTATGATGCGCACTGACCACCAGGGAGTAGACACTTAACACAGCAGCTGCCACCAGCCTGCAGGCCCCAATCACTGACTGGGACTGCCGGGTAACCTACCGGTCCCTCCCCCAAGTCCAGCAGGCCCCGAGGCTGGGACGGGGAACTGGGGGTGGGAGGTGTCGGACACCCGGTCCCTCCCCCGGCTGGCAGGCCCCGTTTGGCCAGCTGCCCACCCACCTCAGTGGCAGCTGACTCTCCCTCTGGCCGGCAGGCTCTGATCACCTGATTGGGCCTGGGACAGGGAACCGGGGGTGGGTGGCAGCAGACACAGGATGCAAGGGAAGAAGGAGGAGGGGGGTAGCCGGAGAGATTCCATCATTCACTATGACGTATGCTAACAACCAACAGGCAGCAGTGATGGGGCACTGAGGGTGAGGGAGCAAGTGAGGGAAGGAGGAGGCAGGGAGGCAGGAGTTGCAGGGAGGGAAACCATGTGGTGGCAGCGCACAGGTGGCAAGGGAAGGAGGAGGTGGGTAGGTGGAGAAGTGGGGAACCTGATTAGCCCTGACAGCTGGCCAGGCCTAGGGACCCCATCCGTGCATGAATTCCATGCACCGGGCCTCTAGTTTAAGAATAATGAGTACACTACATCTCACTACTCTGTCAAAAAAGAGCTCTACCTTACTCAGAGAAGCATGCATGCATAAGGGGGGTGGGGAGAGAAATATAGATGGGTGCCTTATCAGTCAGTTTTCAGGGAGTCACTCTCCCTAAACTTTATCCTGGTATCATCTCTCCTGTTTACTTTAAGGATAGGTATTAACCATTGCCATATAAAATGTATTATTTTATGTCTTGTAGGATAGTTGTTGAATTGCAAGAAAAAGCTGTGCTTCTTTGGAGGAGAATGTTTTCTCCTTATGGAAAAGGTGTTCTTTTCATTTTAACAGGTAAGATCTCAGAGCCAAATTCCTTATCCATATTAAAAACCAAAGCCTTGCATAATCTGCATATTAAATATCCCACCAGTCATTTCTATTCTATCTATATTTTGCATGCCTGATATTTCCCATTTTATTACATTTGAAGTTATTTTTACAGTTGCTTCAAATTCCTTATGGGATTAGAAGTGATAAAATATAATTAAAACTAATAAAAGAAGTTCAGTCATTTATTCAACAAACACTTAACTGGATATCTACTATTCTAGTCCTATCCTAGGCACTGACAATACTGTGCAGCTTGCATCCTGGTAGGAAAACACACACGCGAACACAGAATACTGTGTATGTCAAGGAGCGTTAAGAGCTAGAAACGAGTAAGGCAGACTAGGGAATGACTGGGTGGAATGAAGAAATTTTAGATAGGAGAGAAGGCTTTCCTAAAGAAGGTTAACTTGAGCAGAGGTCTAAATGATAAGGAAGACACGTCATCTGCATAGGACTTCTAGGAAAACAGTAAGCAACAAAGGCCCACAAGTGGAAATGAGTTCGTTGTTTTCAAGAAAAGAAATTCAGAAAAACTAGGTAAGAGTGAGCAAAGTGGCGGGGTGGAAGGACAGAAAGTCAGAGACAAAGGAAGATTTTGCATTATGTAAGGCCCTGCAGGAGGACATCGTAAGGAATTTGATTTTATCCCAAATATAACAAAATCAATACCAGTTTTGAGAAACATAACATGATCTGGATTACTAGACTGCATAAAGCAAGGGTGTTAAAAACCAAGAAAATCAATTAAAAAGTTAATTTATTAGTCTGCAAGCAAGGTGATAGTTTGAATCAGAGTAGTAAGTGAAGAACGTGGTAGAGTATGGATATATTTTGACAGAAGAGTAGAGGGTAAAGGGGGGATAAATAGTGACAAAAGGAGACTTGACTTTTGGTGGTGAACACAGAATACAATATACAGATGATGTATTATAGAATTGTACACCTGAAACCTACACTATTTTATTAACCAATGTCATCCCAATAAATTCAATAAATATTTAAAGATTTTAAAAAAGAAGAGTAGAAGTGGGAAGTAGAAGAGGATTCAGAAATAATTCCTAGGATTTTGGACTGAGTCACTGAATGACTGGTGTTAAATATTCACAAGACATAAAATGGTTCATTAAAAGAAGTTTAAGGTTAACAGAAGGGGTTTACATCATATATTTGGGTTCACTGACAGATCCAATGTTTCGGTTTGCTAGGGACCATATGTAGACAGAAGAAGAGCTTTGGGGTCCTCCCTCATTTAAACAATGGGAAAGAAGGAGGAACCAGCAAAGAAAACCAAGAGGGAACAACCACTTACAATAGGACCAAAACCAAAGTGTGGTGCCAGAAGCCAAGTGAAGGCATTTCAAAAAGGAATACTTAATCGTGTAAAATATTGTCTAATCTAGTCCTGGCATGAGCACAATATCTAGGCAATAAAATGTTTCATTTTAATCACTTAAGGTTTACTTATCACCTATTTCTTCATATCTTGTTTGAGGCAGAAAGATCCCAAGATGACCTCCAATGATCCCACCTCCTGGTATTCATGCTTTTGTGTAATCCCCTCTCCTTCAGTGTAAGCAGGACCTGTGACTTTCTTCCAACCAACAGGATATGCAAAAGGTAGTGAGATATCACTCCCATGATTGCGTCACATTATATAAGATTCCATGGACTAGAGCTACATTCATCTTTTGCCAGTTTAATGATGTACCAGCCATACAAACAGCCTGCATGGCAAGGAACTATGGGCGGCCTCTAGGAGCTAAGGGTGGTCCCAGCCAACAACCAGCAAAAAGCAGGGGCCCTAAGTCACACAGCTGCCAAAGAAATTCTGCCAACAACTTGAATGAGCTGCAAAGGGGATTTTTCTTCATTTAAGTCCCTACATGAGATTGCAGACTGGGCAACACATTGATTGCATTTGCAGCAGTCTTGTGAGACCCTGAGCAGGGGACCAGCTACCTACCCTGTGCCCAGACTACTGAGCCACAGAAAACACACAATAATAAATGTGTTGAGCTGCTGTGTTTGTGGAAATTTGTTATGCAGCAATCGCAAAGTAATGCATTGCCTCAGAATGGCTCTTTAGTTTGATTTTATTTTTATTTCTTTGATGTAATTGGACTAACACAATATATCTTGCCCTCAATAAGTGCTTATTGAATTAACTGTGAGAATCTGATCTTTCTGACCTACTTAAATTTCAAGCCTATAATAACAAACAAGCAACAACAACAACAAAAATCCCACAAATAAGAGATGCTGGTAATTGCCTTAGAAAGAGAACCATTAGCAGTACCTTCCCTACAAAGGGATAAGAAGCTATAGAACCTGCAAGTAAGAAAATATCATAGGAATGTGATTATTTCATGTGATTCCTCAGAGATTTAAAAAAGGAAAACACAGCCCACAAACAATAACCGAAGATATTTCCAACATATGAGCATTTGCTTTCTCAGTCTGTTACCTAGAGATTACCTTATAAAACAAAAGAATATTAAAAATCACAACATTCTGATGAAATTAACATCTGAAATATACATACCTAAAAAATATAAAAGAATGAGAATATGAAACTACATATTAAGTATATTCTACATGACCTCAAAAGACAACTCTGATTTACATAATATATGTCTCAGAGAACTAACAAGGAGAACAGCAATGATAAAAACAAACCCTTGAAGGTTCTAAAATACTGCTCCTGGGTGCTATTATTCATCTGGGTGACAATGACCCTGAGAAACAAAGGTAGCAAAAGCTTGCAATATTAAACCAAGTTTGATATGCTGAAAGAATGCTGCTGGCAAAGAACCATTTGTTTGAAAAGTAAAAAAGAAAAAGTAGAGGAAACTGAAATAAGCAGCCAAAAGAAGGAAAAAGAAAAGGTTGTTGGACTCACAGATGCAGAGAACAGAATGATAGTAGCCAGAGGGAGAGGGGTTAGGGGGCTGTGTAAAAAAGATGAAGGGATTAAGAACTACACATGGGTAGTTACAAAATAGTCATGGGATGTAAAATACAGCATAAGGAATATAGCCAATAATCTATAATAATGAAAGTGTAATATGCCAATTAGACTGGACAGCCAAACGACCTACCGGACGTCATTCTGGACAAAGCCACGGCGGCGGGGGTCAAGGCAGAGGTGGTTATGGGCAATCAGGCAGGTAGGTGAGCACTTAGGGGTGATCAGGTAGGCAGGCAGAGTGGTTAGGGGCCATCAGGCAGGCAGAGGGGTTAGGGGCAATCAGGCAGGCAGACAGACAAGTGGTTAGGAGCCAGCGGTCCCAGATTGCAAGAAGGTGCAGGCCAGGCGGAGCCCCCTCAAATCCGCCCCCCTGCCCCCACCCCCGCACAAATTTCGTGCATCGGGCCTCTAGCACTGTAATAATGATGAAGAAGTAGGTATGACAATATCAGGGGAACACTTTGTAAAGTATATGATTATCTAACTACAATGCTATATAATTGAAACTAATACAAAATAATACTGAATGTAAATAGTGATTGAAAATAAAATTTGAAAAAAGAAACAAAAAGAAAAGGTTGCTGGAGACAGCATGTGTCTGTAATAGCAGAGTATCAAATCTTAGTATAAATTCGAATCTGATGGCCTTTTCTGAGAACTATCTTTTTTTAAATTTTTTCCTATGTTGGATTTACTTTTTTAAATGATAGGTGCAACATTAATTTTATAGCTTGCTTCTGTTGATAGTACTAAGGAGTTGCACTATACCTAAGTCTGGGTGATTGGTATAATTAAATTTCAAGTCTGGAAAGATCAATTCAAGTATCCTGTGCTACCACTTTATCATTCAAAAATTGTCTTTGTAAAGTGAGATGTAGAGGGAAGAGATTTTCACTAAATTGTGCATATTTAATAAGTACATCCCTGTCTCCATGCAATATAAGCAAATAACTCTAGGAATCATTTATGTTGTTTTTCAATTACAGTTGACTTTCGCTATTATTTTATACTAGAGGCCCAGTGCACAAAATTTGCGCACTCAGGAGGGTCCCTCAGCCCAGCCTGTGCCCTCTCACAGTCCAGGAGCCCTCTGCCACTGTGCTCACCAGCCATGAGCCCGGCTTCTGGCTGAGCGGCACTCCCCCTGTAGGAGTGCACTGACCACCAGGGGGCAGCTCCTGCATTGAGTGCCTGCCTCCTAGTGGTCAGTGCACATAGCATATCATTAGCATATTATGCTTTGATTGGTTGAATGGACAACTGGACACTTAGCATATTAGGCTTTTATTATATAGGATTAGTTTCAGTTAGTACAGCATATTGGTTAGACAATCATATAGTTTACAAAGTGATCCTCTGGTATTACAAGTACCACCTGACAGCATACATGGCTATTACAATATTATCGACTATATTCCCCATGCTGCACTTTAAATGGAATCTTTTAATTATCTTTTAAAAAAATCTCCTAGGGAATAAAGTTTCAGAAAATTACCACACAAAAAAAGGCAATTTATTCTAAGCATGACTAAACCAGACTTGACAGAATAACATATCCCTGAAGGGAAACAATATGCTATCTCATAACCATAAATTGTGTAAAAGAAATCAGATGTGTCTTCTGTCTTATACATAAACAAAAAGGGATTGATAAATATTTTAAAAATCAGTTTAAGAGAAGAACACACCTAGTATTTTTCGAGTTACAATACATTCTGAATCTCATAAAGACACTATTAACTGAATGTTCCAGATTTACCAAAACACATACATTTGAGTTTTCTGAATGGAGTAGTGATGGGTTGGTTCACAATAGGTCACATTGTACTCTATTTTTTTCTGTTTTGACCACAAAGTAATGCCATATAAGCTAATCTCTTTATTTTTTCAAGCTTTTCACACCTCCCTTTTAAGTAATAGATATTTCTGAAAAATAAGATTCTCAAGATCACCATTCTACAGTTAATGGTGGTAAAAGAATATTGATAGTTGATAGCATATATATTGGTTAATGGCACAGGCTTAGGTGTCAAAGGATTTGGATTTGAATTCTAACTGTGCTAGTTACTAGTTGTGTTTTTATTTAGTAGTATCTAGAAAAACAAACAAAATTTATGAGGAAATGGGGAAGGGACTACTGCTGTAAGCAGCTGGGTACATTATAAAGGGGTGAAAAGCACGTGGAGAATGTATTGATGCAGGCGAAAATGGGAGCTGAACACAGAAGCAAATGTCACTTCATATTTATACCACACAGGCTATCAATGTTTCCCTTTGTGCTTTTACTTGATTTGAACAGCAGGAGAAAAATCAAGGCTCTAAGTAGTTAAGAAACTTGCCTGTGGTCAGAAAACAAAACATTGTATATTCAGGATTCACCGGTTTCTGATATCTAGTTCAGCAGCTCTCTACAGCAAGCTACTTCTAATTCTGTGATTGTTTAACATTTTAAAAGTTCAGACACTTTGAACACATGGTTCTAAAATAATTTCAAAACACACACTTATCTCAAGCTTTAAGGAGAGGAGAAAGTCAAGCCAACAGAACAGAAACCTACTGATTCTAGACAGTTTACAAAATAGTTGATCTGTCCTTTCTTTTCATAGTTTAGGCAGGTCAGGAGAAGTGAAGATAAAATTTTGTTTAAATTCTAATATTGTTAGAAAACTACAATCTAAATACTACAGTTAAATATTTCCTTAAATTTGAAACAATCACACTCTGGCATTCAAAGTACCTCTTCTGACATTCCAAAGTACATTATCTAACAACTACAGGGGCTTTTCTATGAAGAAAATATACACTATCATCATTTTGCAAAGTCTGGGAAAGAGGTGTTTAAGAAGTTGTATACATCTTTGCATTTTATACATCTAAAAGATCAGCAGGAGCTGATCTGTGAGGCTGGGCAGGAGATAGTGCACTTCGGTGCGGCATTGCTGGGCGGCCCAGAGATCGACACTGTGCCCTGTCCCACAGCGTTCAGTCACACTCACCACATCTCCACGTGGGGACTCGGGCATCATGACTCAGGCCGAGGGGAATGCGCGAGGGCCCGGGAGCCCAGGTGCTGCCCAGGGTCCAGAGGTCACCTGGGACCTGCCCTTCCATGCCAGACACTTGGGCTTCGATCGCTGGCCAAGCCTAGGGACCATACCCATGCACTAATTTCATGCACTGGGCCTCTAGTTTTATATAACTAATGACCCAGTCCATGGATTCGCGCACATTGAAAGGAAATTAATTAGAAGGTGGCCTGTGGGGCGGGACTGGGCGAGATCGGCCAGACACACCCTGGAGCCAACCTCTCACATTCCCTCCCCGGCCGGCTGCACCTGGGGTGGGCACCATGGCTCAAAGGGTGTCTGCAGAGTGAGCGGGGTCCCTATGGCAGATGGGGGTCCTTCGGCCTGGCCTGTGGTGATCGGGTCAAAACTGGCTCTCCGACATCCGCCGAGGGGTCCCAGAGTGCGAGAGGGTACTCTGCAAAGTTGCTGTCGTACAGGGTGTGGAACGCAAATGCACGTGGGCAGTAAACCAGATTCGGGACCGACAGTGCCCCAGCAACAACATAACCCACGGCTGAAGGTGGAATTGTGCGGCCCTGCGAGGAATCGGGCTCCCTCCTCTCTGATTTCGTGGTGCATCACCCGAGAAGCACTGCTGCCAAATCATAGCAGCTGAGCAGCTCCTGTGTTGAGCGCCTGCCCCCTGGTGGTCAGTGCACATCATAGCTACTGGTCAGATGGACACTTAGCATATTAGCCTTTATATATATATATATCTATCTCCAAAACGACTTACATAACATTTTACTATTATCATAATTATTCTCTTATTATTGGTTATTGTTGTTAATCTCTTACTGTACCTAGTTTATAAGTTAAACTCATAAGTGCTTTGCTGTTTGATACAAAACTAAATCTTTATCCTATTTCTTGCCAGACTCTAATTCTCACTCAGTTCCCTTTTACCTCTGTCTTCATCTCCACCAGATGACTTAGAGTTCTCCAAATGAGGTTACTCTGGCCATGTCCAAGCAAATGTGATTCTGCCTGCCTGGGACAACCTTTTCTTGTTTCTTTCTATCTGGTGAAATCTCACTATTTGATTGTGGCTTTTGTCTGCCAGGGTTCCGTATCCAAACCTCAGACTATCAATTTTCCCGAGGATATCTGACTATTACCATTCTAGATGCTAATTCATTACTTTCAGTGGATGCTTTAGGGAAGGCCAGACCTTCCCTACCCCTACTTAAGGGCATTAAGAATTAATTTTCTTTTGAGACCCTGGATGAGTAAGGTCTAGACTGAGTTTGTTTCCTTCTGTTGCCTTTGCACAGATTTCACACTCCTCCAGAACATTTGTCACATAATTGTTTGTATAATCAACATCCCGTTTAGACTGGGCTTCTAGAGAACAGATACAATCTCTGTCTTATACATTCCCACACCCAGGACTCCACAGCACCATTCTTTACTTAGAGTTGATGTTCAATAAATATTAGGGGAACAATAGATAGAGATACTGAGAGGATTATGTTGACTTTCTAAAAGTAGTTTAGCTTCATTCTTTTTTAGTATGACAGCATTCTACATTGTTTATTCCCTTTTCTAACTGTTTTTTTGCATATTCTTTCTTCCTTAAAATGATCACCTTAATATTTACTGCCCTGTTCTTCACTTGGTTATCTATCACATTTCAAGGACTTTTCTTGTTCCTTGTGGATGCTCTTCTTGCCTAAACAGAGCAAAATACTCCTAGTGAGACCCTATTGATAAGGGAGTTTTAGAACCTCTAATGCAGCGGTTCTCAACCTGTGGGTCGTGACCATCGGAAAAGACATGTCGCATATCAGATATTTACATTACGATTCATAACAGTAGCAAAATTACAGTTATGAAGTAGCAACGAAAATAATTTTATGGTTGGGGGTCACCACAACATGAGGAACTGCATTAAAGAGTCGTGGCATTAGGAAGGTTGAGAACTAGAGCCTAGTGTCAAATTTAAAAGAAATTAAAATTTTGTTGATTAATTGACAGTCACATGGAAAATTGTAGGAGATGATGCTTTTGCCTGATTTTATTGGGGAAAATATGGTTGAACCATTTTGAATAATAATGTTTTTGTGAACTCAAGGGATCAGTTCAACGATGAAGTTGTTATGGTTTCTAGCATGGTAAGAGGAAGCATACAGCCTGAGCCTGCTCCCTTGGGATAATTAAAGAGTGGCTGAGCAAGCAGATAAAGGGGCTGTAAACTGCCCAAGAGACAGAATGAGGTCCTTTCTATTGCTTTTCAGCCTCCAGGCCATTTATCAGGAATCAAAGAATTTATTTATTTATACCTTTCCTCATCTAAAAAGATCTGAAAAGGTCAGCAAATAACTACTTTTCTGTTACTAGCTGTTGGCCAAGCATAATGGGAGTATTTACACTCCCCCAGAATTTGAGCTGCTGTGATAATAACATAGCTCTCCTTACAAATTACATGATAGATACAATTCTGAAATATCTTAGAAATAAAATTGTGCTAACTCCAGTCACATGTTAAATGTGCTAGGTAAGCCCGTATTTACTAGATACGAGTTCTACCTCCTAAATCGTTTTGAAATAGAAAATAATTTATATCCTTTGTTATATCCTACTGTGGATTTCTTTGCATTCATCTCCACTGCAGCATGCGAGAAAGGCTTGGTATGAGGTTAAAAGAAAGCCTAACCGATAAAGTTACTAAAAGAACCCTTCTCCTTCTATGTACCAAAAGAAAGTGAGACCACAATTATCGAAAGCATATTAAGAATGTGAATAACAAAACTGAAATATTTGTTACATTACACAGAAATACTATTTATAACAGTGATGGCGAACCTTTTGAGCTCGGTGTGTCAGCATTTTGAAAAACCCTAACTTAACTCTGGTGCCGTGTCACATATAGACATTTTTTGATATTTACAACCATAGTAAAACAAACATTTATATTTTTGATATTTATTTTATATATTTAAATGCCATTTAACAAAGAAAAATCAACCAAAAAAATGAGTTTGCATGTCACCTCTCAGATCACAGTGGAATGAAATTAGAAATCAACTACAGTAAAAACACCCAAAAACATTCAAACACATGGAGGCTAAATAGCATGTTATTAAACAACTAGAGGCCCGATGCACAGATCGGTGCACCGGTGGGGTCCCTCAGCCTGCACCCTCTTGCAATCCGGGATGCCTTGGGGGATGTCCGATTGCCGGTTTGGGCCCAATCCCCTCAGGCAAGGCTGAGGGGCCCCACCAGTTCACGAATATGTGCAACAGGCCTCTAGTATGCATATAAGATCTTTGGTTAATCTATTCCTGCCCTCACCCTTTCCCTCTGAGATTCATCAGTCTGTTCCATGTTTCCATGGCTGTGCATTGAGTGTCTGCCACCTGGTGATCAGTGCACATCATAGGTACCGGTGGAATGGTCAAATGGTCGGCCAGTCGCTTAGGCTTTTATATATATACTAGAGGTCCAGTGCACAAAATTTGTGCACTCGGCGGGGGGTTGGGGGTGGGGAGAAAGGGTGCGTCCCTCAGCCTGGCCTGCGCCCATTTGCCGTCCAGGACCCCTTGGGGGATTATCCACCTGTTGACTTAGGCCCACTCCCCGGGGATCAGGCTTAAGCATACAGTCAGACATCCTTCTGGCAGCCAGGAGCCTTCGGGGGATGCCCGACTAAAGGCTTAGGCCTCCAAGGGTCGGGCCTAAACTGTTAGTTGGACATTCGTAGTGCTGCCACAGAGGTGGGAGAATCTCCTGCCACCATCACTGCACTGGCCAGCCATGAGCCAGCTTCTGGCTGAGTGGCACTACTCCTCGGTCTGACCTAAACCCTAGAGATTAGTACTTCATTTTACAACTTTTTCTCGGTTTATAGGCAGCAGAACAGTGAGACCAC
>NW_006288719.1:1395931-1397067 GCF_000327345.1 Myotis davidii
GGCAAAGGGCACCAGCCAGCCTGTGATGGTCTCTATCAGGGACCTGTGCATCTTGACCAGGGGTGGGCAAACTTTTTGACTCGAGGGCCACAAAGGGTTCTTAAACTGGACCGGAGGGCCGGAACAAAAGCATGGATGGAGTGTTTGTGTGAACTAATATAAATTCAAAGTAAACATCATTACATAAAAGGGTATGGTCTTTTTTTTTTAGTTTTATTCATTTCAAACGGGCCAGATCCGCCCGCGGGCCGTAGTTTGCCCATGGCTGGGTTTAGAGGCTTGAAGTCAAGAAGTGCCTCTTTATTCTCTGCTTTCTGGAGGCGGTCAGCATGGAACATTCCTGCCTGGACTGGGGAGGGGTCTCTGGGTGTTAAGAATACCAGGAGGAGGAACACAGACTTCTCCTAGAGTTCTGAGATGGGAAAGGCAGCACCCCCTCACCTCTAACCCCAGGATGTTTCTTTAGAAGCAGAAGCCTCATCCTGTGCAGGGGCCTGTGCTGGCTGCCTCAGTTTCTCAGAGACAGCAAATTTGATGAACTTTTCCCCACTGCAGTAGCTGCTTCATTTGTTCGTTCTTGCATTTTTCATTAGCTGCTAAATCGCCCCTGTGGCTGCAAACCTGTTGTGCCTGACTCAGCCAGTGGGGAGCTATGGGAGCTGTGCAAGGACAGGGGAAGGGGGTGGGGGACCCGGCCTGCAGAGAGGATCAGTTGTGCCTGCCAGGCTGTCTCAGAGGATGTGGCTTAGGTTAGGTCCTGTCCTTTGGCGGCTTTCAGAGGGGAGGCCGTGTCCTCTGCTCCCCACTTTGACTCAGGGGTGGAAGTTCTCCTTGCTCTCTGGCCTCATAACTCAGTGGATCATAGTGGGATGCAGCAGGCAGGCGACTTCTGCGGCTGCACACAGGCACGGGCTCGTGGCTTCTGCAGCCGCACAGGGGCGCGAGCTGGTGGCTTCTGCAGCCGCACACGGGCGCGGGCCTGCAACCCGGGACCGGATCAGGTCACAGGCGGCGGCAGGCGGCTTTTGTGGCTGCACATGCTGTGGGCAGGCGGCTTCAGAGGCTGCACACGGGCACGGGCTGTGGGCTTCTGCTGCGGCACACGGTGCGGGCAGGTGGCTTCTGGGGGGGCGGAC
>NW_006288719.1:1397107-1400149 GCF_000327345.1 Myotis davidii
GGCAACCCCAACGATGGCGATCACCGGCTGAAGGCGGCCTTTGCCCCCCCCCCAGCTCTTGCCTGCCGCCTGGGTTGCCAATCACCATTCTTCAGTCCTTCCTCTTTCGCCTCCCTGCATTGCGGCTACATATGCAAATTAACCGCCATCTTGGCTGGCAGTTAATTTGCATATCGCCCTGACTAGCCAATGGGAAGGGTAGCAGTCGTACAGCTAATTACCATGTTTTTCTTTTATTAGATAGGATACTAGAGGCCTGGTGCACAAATTGGTGCACAGGTGGGGTCCCTCGGCCTGGCCAGTGATCGGAGCCAATCAGGGCTGTCTCACCTAGCCCAATCGGGGCTGATCAGGGCTGGCCTGCCAGGAGGAGGGCCTGCGGGAGGTTGGCCGGCCATGGGGAGGGACAGCAGGAGGTTGGCTGTGGGAGCACACACACCACCAGGGGGCAGCTCCTGCATTTAGTGTCTGGCCCCTGGTGGTCAGTGCACGTCATAGCAACCAGTCGACTGGTCCTTTGGTCAACCGGTAGTAACAGTCACTTAGGCTTTTATATATATAGATAGATGAATGGGTTACCAACGAGATCATGAAAGAAATCAAAAACTTCCTGGAAATAAATAAACATTAATATACAACAACCCCAAATCTCTGTCACAGCAAAAGCAATCCTGAGAGGAAAATTCATAGCACTACTGGCATACCTCAAAAAAAAAAGAAAAATCACCAATGAACTATTTAATCCTACAACTTAAAGACCTAAAAAGAGAACAACAAGAAAAGCCCAAAGCAAGTAGAAGGGAGGAAATAATAAAGATTAGAGCAGAAATAAATAATATAGAGACTACAGAAAACAAAAAACAAAAATATCCATGAAACCAAGAGCTGGTTCTTTGAAAGGATAAACAAAACTGATAAACCATTAGCCAGACTCTTCAAGAAACAGAACACAAATAAAATCAGAAACAAAAGCGCAGTAAACCACTGACACCACAGAAATAAAAAGGATTATAAGAAAATACTATGACAACTACATGCCAATAAGCTGGATAATGTGGATAAAATAGACAAATTCCTGGAAAAATATAATCTCCCAAAACAGAATCAGGAGGAATCAGAAAACCTGAACAGGCCAATAACAACTGATGAAACAGAAGTGGTAATCAAAAAACTCCCACCAAACAAAAGCCCAGGTCTGGGAGGCTTCCCAGGGGAGTTTTACCAAATATTCAGAGAAGACCTAACACCTATACTCCTCAATCTCTTTCAGAAAATCTAAGAGGGAGGAACACTTCCAAACTCTTTTTATGAGGCCAGCATTATCCTAATTCCAAAGGAGATATAAACACTACAAAGAAAGAGAACTACAGGCCAATACCCCTGATGAGCATAGATGATAAAAATCCTCAATAAAATATTAGCAAATCATATCCAGCAATATTTTAAAAAGATCATACACCATGATCAAGTGGGGATTTATTCCAGGGATTCAAGTCTGATAAAATATTTGCATATCAATAAACTTGATACATCACATAAACAAATTGAAAGACCAAAATCACATGATCACATCAATAGATGCAGAGAAAACATTCACCAAAATCCAACACCCATTTTTGATAAAAATTGTCAGCATAGTGGGAATAGAGGGAGCATATCTCAAAAGAAAGAATAAAATTGGAAGGATCACAATACCAGATATCAAGCTATATTACAAAGCCATTGTTCTCAAAAATGCCTGGTACTGACACAAGAAAAGAGATATAGACCAATGGAACTGAACAGAGAACCCAGAAATCAACCCAACCCACTATGTTCAATTAATATTTGACAAAAGAGGCAAGAGCATACTATGGAGTCAAGACAGTCTCTTCAATAAATGGTGTTGGGAAAATTGGACAGATACATGCAAAAAAATGAAACAAGACCACCAACTTACACCATACACTTTAAATATAAATAATATTTTCATTTTCATAACTTTCCAATTTAGGCAGGACTTGGCAGGGATGGCTTATCCATGCTCCATGCAGATCAGCTGGGGCAGCTTGATTGGGGGCTGAACGATCCACTTTTAAGCTCACATGGCAGCAAACTGGTGCTGGCTGGCTTAGCTAGGGCTGCAGGGAAGGTTTTGGTGGGCTCTCTCAAAGCATGGTGGCTTTGATTCCATAGGAAGCCCTATCACTTCACCTTGGCCAGGTAATTTAGTTGGTTAGAGTGTGAACCCAATATGCCAAGGTTGTGTGTTCCATCCCTGGTCAAGGCACATACAAGAATCAACCACTGAATGCATCAATAAGTGTAACACCAATACGATGTTTCTCTTTCTCTCTTAAATCAATCAACTTTTTTTTTTTTAAAGGAAACCCTAACACTTTTTATGACCTTGTCTATAAGGTCATATTAGTGACCTTCCACCACAGTCACAAGCCTACCCAGACTCTATGGAGGGACACAGACTCCACCTCTTCATGGTAGGAGTATCAAAGTCACATTATAAAGCACAGTATGTGAGATGGGAGTTGTTTTTCTGACCATCTTGGAAAAGATAATCTAATACATTGGGTTTTTATTCTGTAGACTAGAGGCCCGGTGCACAAAATTTGAGCACTGGGGGGGGGGAGCTGGGGAGGGGAGAGGAGGGGTGTCCCTCAGTCCAGCCTGCACCCTCTCCAATGTGGGACCCCTCAGGGGATGTCCCTCTCACAATCTGGGACTGCTGGCTCCCAACCGCTCGCCTGCTTGCCTACCTGATTTCCCATAACCGCTTCTGCCTGCCAGCCCGATCACCCCCTAACCACTCCCCTGCTGGCCTGTTGCCCCTAACCACTTCTGCCTGCCAGCCTGATCACCCCCTAACCACTCCCCTGCCAGCATGACCGATGCCTAACTGCTCCCTGCCCACCCAGTCGCCCCCAACTGTCCTCCCCTGCCAGCCCGTTCGCTCTCAACTGCTCTCCCCTGCCAGCCCGTGGCCCCCAACTGCCCTCCCCTGCAGGCCTGGTCCCCCCCAACTGCCTTCCTCTGCCGGACAATTTG
>NW_006288719.1:1400353-1427709 GCF_000327345.1 Myotis davidii
CACCCTCCCTTGCGGGCCTGGTCACCCCTAAGTGCCCTCCCCTGCTGGCCTGGTCATCCACAACTGCCCTCCCCTGCTGGCCATCTTGTGACCACATGGGGGCGGCCATTTGTGTGAGGGCATGATGGTCGATTTGCATATTCCCACTTTATTATATAGGACAAGTGGGAGTCATTAGGGCAATGCAAAAAACAATATAATCCCATCTATAGTTTAGGATGATAATTCCAATAGCACTATTAAGAACAAACTAAAAAAGTATGTGTGAGCACAGCAATGGAGAATGAGAACCCATTAAGGTGGTATTTCAGGAGTCAAGCAAAAAAGACCTTCAAGTGGTACAACATCTGTGATAAGAATGATGAGGCAATAGGCTTGTCAGAGGCACCCTACGAATACAAGTAAAATTTCTTGGCAACTAGTGGATGTGGGTCAACTTGGATCCTCTGGAAAATGAGATGCCATTAAGCAAGACAAAGTTTAGGAGGGACAGTAACAAATTCTCTTTGGCATTGCTGTTGAAGGCAGAATGTATTTGGAAATAACAAGGAAGAGAGCCACAATAAAGAGCACATTTTATATAACCCATTAAGACTCAATTCTGAGTAATCAAGAGTTGGCTATATTCTGATGACAAGGCAACATAGATGATTGTATTTAGCTAAAAGATTGATGTTTATCTACATACAAAATGACTAAAAGTATGCTTTAATATCCATTTCCTTCCTAATGAAAACATTCTGTTTGTAGGGTTAATAAACTGACTATCTGGGGTTTTGTTTCTAAGACGAGGGGGTAGAAAAATGTATATAGCTCTATTTTAAGTGATAATGGTGATCATGCATGAATTTAAAACAGTGTTCCTTTTAAACTGTGAATCCTCAATAGCAGGGCAGACCCATTGGTGAATTAATTTCTCTTATTCCTTGCTAAAGGAACTGCGTTCTACCGTCACTGAACGGCCACATGCTTCAGAGGAGCTGGGCTTAGAAGCTCCAGGCTGAATTATTACTTGGGTTAGCTCATTGTTCTCAATCTCAGGGAGCTGTAAAAGAGAATGAAAGGGGCGTTTTTAAAAGGCTGATGCCTAGATACCCTTTCTCCCCCATTTTGACTTAATGGGTCTGGAGTTACAGTATCTTCTAATTATTAGGCGATAAGTCTAGAGTTATAGTGTTTTTTAATTATTAGGGGATAAGTCTAAGACAAAAGTTAACTCAATAGGAACCAAGGCTGTCAGCAAAAAGATGGATAGAACCTTGACTTTGACAACATTGTTGAATTAACTAACCCTTGAACTGTCTTTCATCCAGATTTCTCATCATGTAAAATGACAAATTTCTCTCATATTTAAAGCCACTTCTGATTGTTTTCCATTACTGGCAGTGAAAAGTATCTTACATGCTACATCTGGCAATACAATTTTTGGGATAAAAGTTTGGCTTTCTAAACAGGAAGCAGAACTTCAGTCACTCTGCTGACAAAGGACAAGCCAATTTTATTTGAGCTAGCAAAGAATGATGTTTTGCTGTACATGCAAAGATCTTTTCCCACAGCTTATAAGAATATCTGAATAGATAAGTATGTGTCTGCTCATCTGCCTCTCCAAATGACTAAAGGCTCCTCTCTGAAACTCAATGATGCAGTATTGTACAAGAGGGAATCATCTTGCACATATACCTTTTACAATCTTTTAATAGCTATCTCCCAGAAATTCTTTTAACATTAGTGAAATTAATAAAGACACTCTGAAAAACCAAAATGAAACACTACATGGATGATATATCCTTCTTGTTCTGCTCATCAACTCAAGCTACCTAAACACATCAAAAGCAACTGCCACCAATCTTTGAGGATGGGAGATACTCCTCAACTTTCATTCTGATTTATGGTACAACATGAACAGGAAACACCAGATTTAAAGGAGCATGGTTTTCTTCTTCCAGAAAACACCAAGTGGTGGATGACACCACTGGGAGAGCCCTGGACTGGAAGGCCAAGATGGCTCCTACAAAGGTTTCGGAGTGAGACCAGGGTTAGAGTTGCAGCAATGGAGCTGGAGCTGGCAAGGACATGGAATGGATTCCCATTTCCAAGCAGAGCCAGCTGGTCTAAAACATGATGATGAAGTCCTTGGAAGAAATCTCTCTTTTTGCCCTGCCCATCAAGGAATCTGAGATCACATACTTTTTCCTGGTGATCTCCCTCAAGGGTGAGGTTTTAAAGATTATGCCAATACAAAAGAAGACCTGTACTGACCAGTGCGCCAGGTTCAAGGCATCTGCCATCAAGGATTACAACAGATATGTCAGTCTGGCTGTTAAGAGCTCCAAGGAGGTTGTAGACACTGCCATCTGCAGGGATATCATCCCTGTGTGGTGAGGCTACTGGGGGAACAAGATCAGCAAGACCCACGCTGTCTCTTGGTGATTGGCTGCTTCGGCTCTGTGCTGGTGTGCCTCATCCCTGCCCCCAGGGCACTGGCATCATATAGGCCCCTGTGCCCAAGAAGCTGTGCTGATGGCCAGTATCAATGACGGCTACACTTCAGCCAAGGCTGCAATGCCACTCTGGGGACTTCGCCAAGGACAACTTTGATGCCATCTCCAAGACCTACAGCTATCTCACATCCAACCTCTGGAAAGAGGCTGTGTTCACCAAGTCTCCCTATCAGGAATTCACAGACCATCTCGTAAATACCCACATCAGGGTCTCCATGCTGAAGACCTAGGCTTCAGCTATGAACACCATGTAGTTTTTATACAAGAAAATTAAAGTGAATTAATCCTCTGAAATAAACAAAGGAGTGGGTCCCCAAATTCAATTCCAAGTCAATTATTTAAATCTTTTCTCATTTTGGTTTCAAAGGAAATGAAGACAGCTTGTCACTTCCAAGGCTCTCCTCTGCCCATATTCTGGTTTTGTTCCCTCCAACTCCTCCTGAACCTCTTCAGTGAGGTTCAGGGGCTCCTTCCCTTTGACCTTTAAACATGTTCTCACCTCCCCATATAAAACTCTGCACCATCTATTCCTTTCCTGCAAGCTGCAGCCTCCACTCCCACCCCTGCCTTTTACAGCCAACCTTCTTGAAATGTGGCCCATTCATCTCTTCCACTCATTTATCAACCCACTTCATTTTGCCTCCCATCTCCACTACTTGATTAAAATTGCTTTGGGAAAGATTACCAATTATTGCCTCATTGCTAAAATTAAGGACCCTTTTTAAGTCTTTGTGCTTCTTTCTTGATTATTTTTAAGCTTCCATTAATACCAACTTGTATGTTAGGTACTAGATGGCCAAAGATGCTTAAAACAGTCCCTATGTTACAAAGCTCACAGTATAACAGGTGAAAGAGTCACAGAGACTATTCTAATGCTATGGTAAGTTTGATGATAGAAGCCTTATACATTATAGAAGGAAATTATTGGGAATGGGAACTGGAAAGTGGTTTTAAAGAAGCGATGAGTAATCTCACTTTTAAAGGATTAACAGAAATTCTTAATGTTGTAGCCATTGAAAAATATTCTAAATACAGCATATGTGTGTGAAGAGTAAAGAAATGACCTAAACTCAGGTCATAGCAGTGAGCAGGAAGGAGGGAATGAATCTAAGAGAAATTAATTAAACTGTAAGTCAGAATTTGATATTACTGGCTATTTTTCCTTCTTGATAGTCATACCTCCGTAACTGTGAGGGATTGGTTCCAAACTCCATGCATGCTCAAGTCCCTTATATAAAATGGTGTAGTATTTGAATATAAAATATGCATATTCTCCCATATACTGTACTTTAATTCATCTCTAGATTGCTTATAATACCTGATACAATGTAAATGCTATGTAATTAGTTGTGATACTCTATTGTTTAGGGAACGATGACAAGAAAAAAGTCTGTATTCAGTACAGATGCAACATCCATAGGCCTAACTACATAGTACACATCATTGACAATGTAACTTTTTGCAAATACTTTTGATCCACATATGCAAAACCCTAGAATATGAAGAACTGACCATACTTTCCCTCAGGCTCCTCTTATCTCTCTCTTTTGTTGTATCCTTTTCCTATTCCCAAGAGTCTGCCCCCCTCCCCTCCCACTCTAAATGCTCTCAGGAAGATTTGATCCAAGCTGAGCACTGGCTAGGAGACACTGCAAACCAGGTTACTATAAAAAAAAGTTTTTATATGTAATGTTTATGATAGTACTGTTAAACAAAAGAATCTCAGGGTTAGCCACATCAATTGCTTGAACAAAAATAATGTACAAACTAACATATAAAAAAATAGCAGTTATAAGGATAATATGGTGCATGAGCAGTGGCCTAAGGTATACTAACATGAATAAAATGTCTTCAACAGAAGCAAGCAGAAATCCTGGGGAAATGAAATTGCAGAATCTAAAGTGAGTTAGAAATAGTCTAACTAGAATTTAACTGCAGCTGAGAAAAATTTATCAGATAAATTTTAAGCATATCAAGATTTTAAAAAAATGATTACATAATGAATTCATGGGAGATGATTTCTAGGCTTGTTCTTTCTCTGAAGAACGTGGGGTTGTCTATATCCAAATTCAAATCTCAAAATGTCCTGCAGAAATGCCTGTAACAATCACAATTCCTAAGCAGAAACCTAAGGAAAAAGGTGGTTTCTAAGCTAATCAAGGCCCATACCCATACCATATATACTCTGATATATCAAAGTCATCACCGAGCTTGTCAGAAATTAGTTGAAAAGACTGACGTGTTATATTTATGCACTAAGGCTGCAAGCCTTTTAGCAGATGAACCCCATGTTCTGCATTAGCCAAACTTGCCAATGGCTTTCTCAAGGAGAAAATGCACCTTTGTGGAGATCAAAGAGGAGTATGTGAGAATAATCTCTACTCATGGCTGTGCCTTTAACTCCCAATGGCCAACAGAAACAGTTCTTATAAAATTACACAAAGAGCTTTCATAAACTTAATGAGAAACTTAAAATAGAGCAATTCAGTTGTCCTATTCATATTCATATTCTCTTGCTAATTTTATTTCTACATGGAAAAAGCAAATTGTTCATCCAAGAAAGTAAACAAACAATAGGGGAAGGTGACTCTCTTTGATTTGCAACATTAACTACACTTTTTAAATCTTTATTGTTGAGAGTATTACAGATGCTCCTCTTTTGTCTCCTTGCCCCCTCCACCCAATTCCCACCTTTAGAACCTCGGTAACTGCCAATCAGATTCTGCTTCTCATTCAAAGGAAAACCACTTCAACTATAAATTGATAGAACTATTTTGGAAAGCAAAACAAAAACCCTGTGTCTTCTTTTTAAGAAGAGAGATGAAAAAGAGTCAATAGGAATGGAGCCAATTCCTTAATGCAACTCAATATTATAAATAACATTTGGTATATATAAAAAACGTTATGAAACTAAAGATTTTTTTCATTCAATCTAATTCCACTAAAGAGCCTCTTTGTTAAGTGGGTCAGCTGTCATCACAATGTAAACTGCTTTTAAAATTATTTTCCTTTCTCTTGAAAATTTCATTTAACAAGCTTATGTAAATTAAGTAGTTTTATTTACTGCCCCATCTAAATAAAAAGTTGTCAGTAACAAAAACCTTTCCCAACAACATAACTCAGACATCTTCATTAATAAATTGCTTGAATTGAATACGAAGAATATATCATTTCAATGTGTTGTAATAAAACAGCATCTTTTGGGACATAGAAACAAGACAAGTATATTTATGGACGATGTGGTAAACTAGAAAAATTACAAATCCAATTAGCACTTGATAAAGACCTCCAATATAGCCCTAGCCGGTTTGGCTTGGTGGATAGAGCAACAAACAGCCTGTGGATTGAAGGGTCCCGGGTTTGATTCCAGTCAAGGGCATGTACCTCAGTTGCAGACTCGATCCCCGCCCTAGTCAGGGTGGGAGGTAACCAATGAATGTGTCTCTCTCACATCCAAGTTTCTCTGTCTCTCTCCTTCCCTTCCATTCACTCTAAAAATCAATGGAAAAATATCCTCAGGTGAGGGTTAACAACAACAACAACAAAAAGATCTCCAATACAAAGCTTTTTAGGACTCCTACTAATTATTCAAATGGTACAGTCTGTTGGCATAAACAGACTAGACCTAAAGGGAAGCACAAAGGGAAGGGGGAGGGATGCAGAAACCACTCCTCTAAGCCACCTCAAAAGAATTTCCTTTTAATGCACAAACTCAGGAGAATAGAACAATTATGTCTTTTAGAGACCTGACTCAGCATCAAATATGCACATGGTAGTACTGTAAAGTCTGTTCTTTCACCTGTAACTTCAGCTACCCTGTCCTGTGCTCCACTATTTGCAGTTGTCCCTCTTTGTTTCATTAGTGACATAGAAGACCTATTAAAAGAAGCAGTACAGATGTAAACTGGCATTTTACTTGTGGAAAGCAAACACAGCAATCGCTATGGTCACAATATTGATCTTCTCATCTCCCATTAAGCGTCTAGTCTTTTGTCAGTGCTTTCTAAAGGGTGTCCCAAAAATCACGCAAGAAATTATTTTGATAGAAAACACAGGTTTATAATTAAAAATTGTAAATGTGTTATTGATTCATAAAGTATACAGTATAGGGTTATGTATGGAATAGCATATCGGGTAAATGGCCTCCACGGCTTTGCAGGCACATGTGCACTGTTTTGTTATTGCCTGAGCAGCCGCATTTTCAAAGAATGGTCTGTTGATGCCTCCAGCCCAAAATCCGCACCAAACAGTGACACGTTGTGGATGCATTTATTTCTCAACAATCACTCGTGGATTTTCTGAACCCCAAATGTGACTATTTTGTCGATTAACCAAGCCATCAAGATGAAAATGAGCCTCATCGAAATTCAGCCACATTTATGCAAAACAGTCATGGAAAATTTCAACAAAAGAGTGCATATGTGCCAGCAAAGCCGTGGAGGCCATTTACCCGATATGCTATTCCATACATAACCCTATATTGTATACTTTATGAATCAATAAAATATTTACAATTTTTAATTATAAACCCGTGTTTTGTATCAAATTACTTCTTGCGTGAACTTTAGGACACACTTTATAAACCATATAATTTAAACCTCAAGCAACCATAAAGGTTAGACTTTCTTACCTTTCCACATAAGATGAAAATGAAACTCAAATAGGTTAAGTTGTTATAGTCTCACAACTCATAAACAGCTTATCAGAATGTGAACTCACATTACATCTCACTCCAAAGGCTCTGGATGACATTATTGTTCATGCAGAATATCAAAGGATCTACCAAAAAAGAAAACCTAATAGAACTAACAAATTTACCAATGTTGCAGGATACAAAAATCAAAATACAAACATCAGTTGTATTCTATGTTGTACTACCAATAAACAATTTAAAAATAAAATTTTCAAGTACCAGTTACCAAATGTCATTAAAAAATCATAAAATATTTAAAATAAATATTTTATTAAATTTATAATAGGTGAAGCAAAGAGAATTTTGGGGGCAGTAAGAATACTCTGTCTATATCCATAATGGTGAATACATGTTATATATTTGTCTGAACCCACAGAATGTACAAAACCAAGAATACACCTTAATGTAAAGTATGGACTTTGAGTGATGATGTGTCAATGTAAGTTCATTAATTGTAATAAATGTATCATTATGGGGGAGTCTAGGAGTGAGAGGTCAGGGAACATATGGGAAAGCTCTGTACATTCCTCTCAATTTTGCTATGAACCTTAAACTACTCTAAAAAAAAAGAAAAGAAAAGTCTTAATAACAAATCATAAAATACTTCAAAGAAACACAAAATCCTTTAAAACCTTAACAAAAAATTCCAAAATTTTGCTGCCAGAAATTAAAGCTCTAAAGAAATAAATAGGTACTCCATATTCATTAACTGAAAGACTCAAATATTGGTAAGATGTCATTTCTTCCCAAACTGATCATTGCTATTGCAATTAAAATCCTGCATACTTTTTGTAGAAAATGACAAAATTTTCTATGGAAATTCAAAAGACTTAGAATAGACAAAACAACATAAAAAAAACTAAAATTGAAGGCCTTATATTACCTGTTTCCATGACATAACTATAATACTATAGTAATTAAGGTAGTATGATTTTAGCAATAAGAGAAAAATTCCTTGGGGCAGCCTTTATATGAACAACAAACCAAGATCTTTAGGTATTGCTTTGAGATGTCGAACTTAACTGGATAGGTCATAGCTTCCACAACTCATCCCAGATACCAAGACTTAACATATATCCCTCTTTGTTACTCTTTTCAGTTCACTGGTCACCAACTCCTGGATTAAACAGATGATCTACGTCACGCATTTATTTGTTGAGAGATTCACTCAATTGTCAAATGAACTGTGTGCTTCCTTGTAAAGGTCAAAGTCTTCACAAGCACCCATCTGCCAGTGTAACCTGACACATTTAAAAATCAGTATGCATAGCAAAACCAATTTAAGATTATTAACATTTTTCATTTCCATTTAGTTTCCCATGACAGTTCACCCCATATTCACAATGTTTCCTTCATTTCACAAATAAGCTAAAGATAACTTTCACATTTATTTCACTTCTTCCAGAATTAAATGCTTTGGCAATACCAACTATTTAAATAAGCCAATGTTTAATATGGAATAGGTTTTGAAAATATTTCCTTAAAAAAAAATTACAAAAGATCGATGAAACCAAGAGCTGGTTCTTAGAAAAAAATAAAACAGATTGACAAACCTTTAACCAAACTCATCAAAAAAAAAAAAAAAGAGGGAGAGTGATAGAGAGCACCCAAATAAATAAAAACAGAAATGAAAGAGGAGAAATAACAACTGACACCAAAGAATACAAAGAACTAGCTGGTGGGTGTGGCTCAATTGCTGGGTGTCATCTCATGCACTGAAGGCTGCTGGTTCAATTCCTGGCCAGGATACACACCAAGGTTGTGGGCTCAATCCCCAGGGAGAGGCGTACAGGAGGCAGCAGATCTATGTTTCACTCTCACATTAATGTTTCTCTCTCTCTCCCTCTTCCTTCCTCTTTCTATAAAACTCAATTTTAAAAATTAAAAAAAAAACACAAAGAATTATAAGAAAATATTACAAACAACTATATGCCAACACATTGGACAATCTGGACAAAATGTTCAAATTTCTAGAAATATACAATCTCACAAACTGAATGAAGAGGAATCAGGGAATCTGAATAAACAGGTTACACATAGTGAAATTGAAGCAGTAATCAAATAACTCCCAACAAAGTCTTGGACCTGATGGCTTTACAGGTGAATTTTACCAAACATTCAAAGAGCTAACATCTATCCTTCTCAAACTAGCCCCCAAATCTCAAGAGGCCAGCAGTCTCCTAATTCCAAAATCAAAGACACTACAAAGAAAGAAAATTATAGGCCAATATCCCTGATGAACACAGATGCTAAAATCCTCAACAAAATATTAGCAAACCGGATCTAGCAATACATTAATAAGATCATACACCATGATCAAGTGTGATTTATTCCAGGTGTGCAAAGTTAGTACAATATTCACAAATCAATAAATGTGATACATCACATAAACAAAATGAAGGGAAAAAACACATCATCATATCAATAGCTACAGAAAAAGCACTAGATAAAATCCAGCAACCATTTACAATAAAAATCTTAACAAAGTGGGTATATAAGTTATATATGGTAAACCCACATAATAAAGGTTATATATGATAAACTCACAACCAACATCATACTCAATAAACAAAAACTTCAACTGTTTCCCATAAGATCAGGAAGAAGACAGGGATGTCCACTTTCTGCCACTCTTATCCAACATAGTATATGGAAGGTCTAGACACAGCAATCAAACAAGAAGAAATTAAAGACATTCAAAATGAAAACTACTAGAATAAGTGAATTCAGTAAAGTAGCAGAACATAAATACTGAGAAATTGATGGCATTTGTATATTCCAATAAGGAACTACCAGAAAGGGAAACTAAGAAAATAATCCCATTTACAATTACATCAAAAAATAAAATACCTAGGAATAAATTTAACCAGGGAGGTAAAAGACCTGTTTTCAGAAAATTATAAGACACTGAAGAAAAAAACTGAAGAAGACACAAATAAGTGGAAGCATATACCTTGTTCTTGGGGAGGAAGAATTAACATCATTAAAATTTCCATATTATTCAAAGCAATTCACAAAGTCAATGCAATTTCTAGCAAGATATGAATGGCATATTTCACAGATCTAGAACAAATATTCTAAAAATTTTAATGGAACCACAAAATACCCCAAATAGCCATAGCAATTTGAGAAAGAACAACAACGTGGAGGAATCACACTACCTGTAACAAGTTATACTACAAGGCAATAATAATCAAAACAGCATGGTACTGGCATAGAAACAAACATAGAGATCAACTGAACAGAATAGAGGGCCCAGAAATAAGCCCATACCTTAACAGTCAATTAATATTTGTAAGGAGACAAGAACATACAATGGGGTAAAAATTGTCTATTAAATAAATGGTGTTGGGAAAATTGGACAGAGAGGTATAAAACAAATGAAACTAGACCACCTTCTTACACCATACACAAGAATAAACTCAAAATGAATTAAAGACTTAAATGTTAGACTTGAAACCATAAAAATCCTAGAAGAAAACATAGGCAGTAAAATCTTGGACATTTCATGCAGCAATATTTTTTCTGATATATCTCCTAGGGCAGTGGTCGGCAAATTGCGGCTCACGGGCCACATGCGGCTCTTTGGCCCCTTGAGTATGGCTCTTCCACAAAATACTACGTGCGGGCATGCATGTGCAATGCGACTGAAACTTTGTGGCCCATGCGCAGAAGTTGGTATTTTGTGGAAGAGCCACACTCAAGGGGCCAAAGACCCGCATGTGGCTCGCGAGCCGCAGTTTGCCGACCACAGTCCTAGGGCAAAGAAAACAAAAGAAAAAAATAAACCAATGAGACCACATCAAACTAAAAACCTTTGCACAGCAAAGAAAGCCATAAACAAAAGACAATCCACTAACTGGGAGAACACATTCACCAATAATACATCTGATAAGGGATTAATATCCAAAACTTACGAAGAACTTACAAAACTTAACACACACCCCCCCCAAAAAATCCAATTTAAAAATGGGCAAAGGAACTCGATACTTCTCCAAAGAGCACATACAGATGGCCAATAGACACATGGGAAGATGCTCAACATCACTAATCATCAGAAAAATGCAAATTAAAAGAACAATGAGATATCACCTCACATAAGTCAGAATTGCTATCATCAGTAAATCAAAAACAAGTGTTGGCGAGGATGTGGAGAAAAGGGAACTTCATGTACTATTGGTGGGAATGCAGATTGATGCAGCCACTGGGGAAAGCAGCACAGAGTTACCTCAAAAAAATTAAAAATAGAACTGCCTTTTGACCCAGCAATTCCACTTCTGGGAATATATCCAAAGAAACCCAAAACACTAATGCTGCATCCCTGTGTTCACTGCAGCATAATATACAATTGCAAAGATTTAGAAGCAGTCCAAGTGTGCATTAGCAGATTAGTGGATAAAAAAGCTGTGGTACAATTACACAATGAAATACTATGCAGCCATAAAAAAGAAGGAAATCTTACCCTTTGCAACAGATGGATGGACCTGGACAGCATTATGCTAGGCAGTGAGAGAAAGACAAGTAGCCATATGATTTCACTCATATGTGAAATCTAAAGAACAAAATAAGTTAACACACAAAATAAAAACACTCCCCTGCAGGCCTGGTCCCCCACAACTGCTCTCCCCTGCCAGCCTGGTCATGCCCAACTGTCCTCCCCTGCAGGCCTGGTTGCCCCCAACTGCCCTCCCTTGCTGGTCTGGTCACCTACAACTACACTCCCCTGCAGGCCATGTTGTGTCCACATGGGGGTGGCCAACTTTTGTGTTGGAGTGATGGTCAATTTGCATATTACTGCTTTATTATATAGGATGTCATCCCAATGATTTCAATAAAAAGGGGGGAAAAAACATTTCTTCGTTTTGTCACTCAAAAAGTTACTGGTATTGAGCTCTTTCAATAAAAGTAGACATGAAAAGTTATAACAAATTGCCCCGGCCAGGTAGCTCAATTGGTTAAAGCACTATTCTAATATGCCAAGGCTTTGGGTTCAACTTCCAGGCAGGGCACATATCAGAAACAACTAATGAATGCATAAGTGGAACTACAAGTCCATGTTGTTGTTTTTCTCTCTCTCTTAAAATAAATGAAAATTAGAAAAAAAGAAAAGTTATAACAAATTACCAAGGGTCAACAGCTGCCAGCCCCCAACAGCTGACCTGTTCTCTGGCTCTAGCAACTAAGATACTGATCAGAGGAGGCTGTAATCTCTCCACAGTGAGTAGTGTGTGACTTTCACTGGAGAAGAATTACATGTCCAAAGTCTTCCTCAAAACATACCAGGAATAGTATGAAACAGCAGATTTCACGTGCCTATATTTTTCTGTAATACAAACTACACTGAGTGGCCAGATTATTATGACCACCCCGGCAGTACTTCATTGGGCCACCTTTTGCCTTCAATACTGCGGCGATTCTTCTTGGCATTGACTCCACGAGATGTTGAAAGGTGACGCGAGGAACCTGACACCATGCCTGATGAATAGCACTGTCCAGTTTGAACTTGATAGCAACGATACTTAGGTATGTTGTGCTATTCAGACGTTTATAATGATCTGGCCCTCTAGCAACTTCAGCAGGTGCCTACAAACGTCAGGTGGTCATAATAATCTGGCCATTCAGTGTATAAAAAGTAAAGCTCAAAAATCCTCTTCACTGAGGTAAACAAAACAGTGTAAGAGACTAACTTGGGGCATGGTTTTGTTTTTTTGTGGGGTTTTTTTGGGGGGGGGGGCGGTTTTGGGGGTAGTGAAAAAGTATTTCCTATTGTAACCAGGTATGAGTTCCAGGAATTGGAAAAAATGTTAATGTCTAAGGTATAATTCACAATTTGATAAATCGGTGTAGAAATTTCCAGATAAATCGGATTAAAAATGGCAGTAGAGTAAGTGGATGCTGCACGAACATGCTCCCAGACCAAACTGGAATTACAACTAAAATACAGAAAAACTTCCTGAATACAGCAGACTCGCTGGAGAGAACCCTGATACCGGGGACCAAAAGTAGAGACCGCACAGAGACAGATATATGCATTCTAATCAGTGAACCCAAACAGATAATAGAAAGAAAAGGTAAAGAGGCATGGCTGATGTGGTTCAGTGGTTGAGCGTCAACCCATGAACCAGGAGGTCAGGGCACATGCCTGGGTTTCGGTCTCAATCCCCAGTAGGGGGTGTGCAGGAGGCAGCCGATGGATGATGTTTCTCTCATTGATATTCCTATCTCTCTATCTTTCTCCCTTCTTCTCTCTAAAAATTAATAAATACATTTTTTTAAAAAAAGAAAGAATGAAAAGGCAAAGTACTACAGAAGAAGGACAGACTGACACCAGAAATAGCATAAGCTGGAAGACATTGGGAAAATATCCTCAGATTAACAAAGATAACCATAATACCCAAGGAAAACTAGCATTTAAGTGAAACGTTTTCAGACAAAAAGTAAGTATTTAGTACTAACATACCCTTTCTAGAAGAACTACTAAAAGTGGTATTTTGAGAAGAAACAATCAAAAAGGAGAAAATGAGGCACAAGAAAGATCTGAGCATGTGAATAAACATGCAAGTATATTTTTAAACCATAAGCATGGCTGTTCAAGGAGAAGGATAACAACTAAGAAGGCATAAAATATATGAAACTAAAATACTGAGCACAGTAACATTTGAGTTCGAAAAGCATATAGAAAGTGTCCCAAAGTGTCTCACATTACACAAAAGAAGGGCAGAGGAAATGGGTAACTTCAGACTTGGTTAAACCAAGTATGCTTTTATGGTATCAAGAGTAACCAAAAAGTTAGAATGTTTAAGATAACCAGGTACACTATAACAAGTTTGCTCTGAATCTAAATAATTGAGATAAGAAAACATACACGTCTTACATAGTAGGTCCTCAATACATGTTTGCTAATAGCAATTATAATCATTTTTTAAAATCTAAAAAAGGAATTAGCATGTAATGGTTTTCAAGCAAGAGTGGCTAAAGTCACGTGTGTGTAGAACTACTTTTATCTAGATTATGTACTTGAATGAAGTAAAAAAATTTTAAAATCCTACGCTACTTTTGTTTCTAGTTTAACTGTTACCATGAAAATAAATTACAGATCAGACATTACAAAGGAAGAATCAGGAATATGTAATTTTAGGTATATGGTATAAAATCAATTGTATAGCTAGCTACATTTTATTTTATTTCTGGGTTCTGTAACACATACAAAGAAAAACAAAAGATTTCTGTCCTCTTAAGTTTATAATCTAGTGGAGGAGAAAGTAGGTACAAAAATAACAAAAAAATACAATTAGAACTATAAATGTAGAGTTAATGGATTATTATATTGGGGAAAATATCCAATGCAAAATCATTATTTAAATTGATAACATCAATCAAATTTAAATAAGCCTTTGCTGAAGTTAGAATTACAACTGTAGCTCACACTGATCATTCAATTTTGCAGGCACCTATGATTCAATACTCCAAAATATTAATGAGAAACCTTGTAAATTTCCTTAAAACTTGATCAATTTCAGCTACAATGTAAGGTTCCTTACAGCACCACCTACCCCCATCTTCCACTTTATTCAACACCTTCTCACTGCACCAAGGAATGTGCAAAGTACGCAGAGGGCAATTAAATGATTGAACTGCAGAGCTGACTTAATAGAAAATCTCATCTATTTGGACACAAATTGAAATCATTTTGTGATGCTCACATGAAAAATGAAGTGCACGAACAAATGTCAAACATCATGGTTAGTAATATATTTTGCAATGCAGAAGTAAAGTGACATGCATTAAATACAGAATAACTCTTGAATTTAATATGAGGTTGTCAAATTTCTCAAACTACAGTCAAAATATTTTATTTCCTTTCAGCAGCTGAAGTGAAACTACAGCTACAAATATTTTTCTGGGCCAAATTTAAAGGCAGAGCACCTAATTTACTGAAAAACTAATAGCACCTTGTCATCTAGTCCGAAGTAACATTTCTAAAGGAGCTGTAATTTTCTAAAACTAAAGTATGTTAAACTTCAATGTTAATTTTTTTTCTTAGCCATATTCCAATTCTATGATTAATACTGAATTCAATGAAGGGGCAATATGACAATGTAGCATAAAACTCATGAAGCAGCCTAGTTCTTAAATTCAGTACCACTACAGCTGTTTTGACACTTCAATCAATTTTTAGCAAGCAGAAGATTGTTATATTTCTTGCCTCAAAGTCAAGGTACAAACCTACTTTGGGGAACTGGAAGAATTTTATAAGTATCAACTTCTCTGTGTCTTTCCGGTCTATGAAGAAATTTTGCTTTCTGTAGTACAGTTTTATTTAATTTGAAGGTCATTTAAAATCTTGCTCAGTTAAAACTAAATAAAAATAATGAAATTTGAAATTGTAATACATGTAGATTTATTTTCATTTACATGTTTTGCCTAATATAAGAACATGCTTTTTATTCTAAAACTAATAGATTAATATAAGTTTCAACTTTATTTTATAATTTATACTAGAATCATCACAGATGTGACATTTCTAAAAGTCATTTTATCCAAGTACTTTTTCTTTGTTTATGTCATTATAAAGATTTTAAAGAGACAAAGTCAAGGAAAGGAATGCTAAGAAATGCATTCCAGGCCCCAGTAGTAGTCCATCTCAAATGAGACTTTTTCTTGTATTTAGAGTATCAAGGCAGCTTTTCTTAAGCTTCCTTTTGCTTTTATTGTTTTGCCCTTTGGATGTCCTCCTAATTTACAACATCTACTTGCAAACACAATGAAATTGATCTGTGTTATAATGACCTCTTTGTTGTTGTTAATTCTTACCTTAGAATATTTATTCCATTGATTTTTAGAGAGAGTCAAAGAGAAGAAAGGGGAGGGAGGCAGAGAGAGAGAGAGAGAGAGAGAGAGAGAGAGAGAAAAAGAGAGAGAGAGAGAAACATAAACATCAGTGTGAGAGAGACAGGTTGCCTTCCTTAGGTGATCCAATGGGGGCCAGGGATTGAACCTGCAACACAGATACACGCCTTTGACAGGAATCGAACCCCAGACCCTTCCATGCTCAGGCCGACATTCCAACCACTGAGCAACATGGGCCAGGGATGAACCTTATTTTTTAAAAGCAACTTCAGGACCGTTTTTCTTTTCCCTCCTACACCAAAATTAAGAACCCCCATCTCTCTCATTCTTCATCTTGTATTCTACTTTGCTAAATCTAAAATTCCCTGGAAGTTATGATATCCTTTGATGGAGTGTTTGATTATTCCATAAAATTGAAAAGGTAAACTTCATTTGTTTCACTAAGACTAACAGCATATACTGCACACTGCCAAGGCAGTTTGCAAACATGAGCTGGGGTTATAAAGACGTGCTAAAATACAGAAGATTTTTCATTCAAAACCTACCAAAGATTTTAGACGTTTTGCCTTCAAAACAATAATGGTCTATTGCCCCAATTCTCATAATTAATTATCACTTGGCCAATAAAATACTGAAAGTTCCATATTTTAAATGGTTAACACTTGCCAATTGTATTTTCTGAAAATTTAAAAACTTTTAGAACACAGTATATTCTCTCTTTGAATATTAACTATTCTTATACAAAATTTAAAACCTGAACTGTTTAGTGCAGTATTGCTAGGTAAAAATGTATATTGGGATTAGAAATCCTTTTGCTTTTTCCTATTCGTACATTTTGAGAAAGATCAAGTATTTTCTTTGTCACAGATTACTTTATTTCCCCATTAAAACAGAACCTACTATCCAATGAATCACAACTCAATTTAAAAATTCAATTTTAAAAGTTCACTGTTCTTTCACCAAATGACTTTGGTTCTATCAAAGCACAACTATAAAACATTTCAAAAACACAAAGCTTTCAAGCCCATTTTAAAAGGAAACCCAATAAATTCAATACTGGAAAAAGCATGGTGCTCGCTTACCCAGTGTTAAGCATTCCCTACATCTCTATTCACAGATCTCTAAATTGACTATTTAGAATTATTTGTTATTAACACATTGTGTTTCTGGTAATAGAATGCCTTAACATATTAAGCGCCAAGCCTGTTTTGTCTTCCTTTTCGTCTAGTCCACGATATCTGATTTCACCGATATGCTGGCGGCACCAGTGACTGACATGGCACTTAACATGTTAAGATACTCTTTAAAAATGTTTTGCATTACTATGAATTCTTCTTAACCCAAGGGGAGACAGACTAAGCAAAAAAAAGCCCAAGTAAGGATGACCCAAGTGAAGAAGGCCTATGAAATTCCACATCAGTGCCAACCGCTCCATGAGAGGAGGTATACTGCTGCTACAGTGTAGACAGGTTCGGCAGCAATGGAACTGAAACCAGAGGAAGAACAGGCAAACCCTTCTCTGAATCTGTTAACTGAGCCTCTGCTCTGCCGGTCAATGTGATTTATGCCAAGGACAGCCAGCTCCAGCTCATGCATGGAGACATGCATGGTGGAAGTCTGTCTGAAAATCAATGAAAACAGTGAGGGAGCAATAAGAGAGAAGAGGATCCATATACACCACAATTGCTTTATAACTAGAACTTACTTCTTTGAAGCATGACTCAGAAATTCAAAGATACTCTAACAGGAATCCAATTATTCTACATACAAGGAAAGAAAGCCAGCAGAGCCTACTGTCAACATTGTTCTAAAAGGGGGGAAAGGAAAGGAACATTCACACTTGGCCAAATAGTGTTCTCCAAGGGGATGTGATATAAAAATACTCAATGTATGATATCAGGGTAGAAATGAACATAATTTTTATTTGCATGACCCCCTACACATACACACACACACACACAACCACACAAACAAAAAAACAGGCCACTGATCTAGACATTGCTTTACTTTTCTCTACCTTTAATGAGGATCATTTATTTACCTCCAATTGATCTGCCTCACCCATCCAATGAGATCAATATAAACGTATTTTGAGAACCTATATCATAGGGCCTTTAGTAATCAAGATCCCCTTAATCCAAAAGAAAACCTTTAGTTTAACTAATACTGCTTTTAGGACCTCCTTCCTAGGTTGTTTTTGTTTTGTTTTGTTTTTGTTTTTGTTTTTTATTTTCTTACTAGAGGCCCAGTGCACGAAAATTCATGCACTCGAAGGGGGATCCCTCAGCCTGGCCTGCGCCCTCTCACAGTCTAGGACCCCTCGTGGGATGTCCACCTGCTGGCTTAGGCCCACTCCCCAGGTGATCAGGCCTAAGCTGGCAGGCAAACATCCCTCTGGCTGCCTGGGAGCCCTTAGGGGATGTCCGACTGACAGCTTAGGCCCGCTCCCTGCTCCTAAGCTGCAGTCGGACATCCTTAGCGCTGCCAAGGAGGTGAGAGAGGCTCCTGCCACCACCACTGCACTTGCAGCCATCAGCCCAGCTTGTGGCTGAGTGAAGCTCCCCCTGTGTGAGCACACTGACCACCAGGGGGCAGTTCCTGCACTGAGCGTCTGCCCCCTGGTGGTCAGTGTGCGTCATAACGACCAGTCATTCCCTGTCATTCTGCTGTTAGGGTCAATTTGCATATTACCTTTTTATTATATAGGAGGATTTCTGTTAGTTCAAGGAAAAAAGGTTGCATAAAATCTAATCTGTTCTAGAAATATAAGTGCCCTTTCCAGTATATAACATTTCAAATATCAAATTATATGGTAAACATACAAATAAGGAGAAGGCAACACACCTCCTATGTACAGTACAGTATTTTAAATCATAAAATAAGCTCCATAAAGTACAACTGGCGAGTGATTCACAACGCGGTCCATATGTGGCTAATCAAAACTCTCACTTGAACAACTCAACTGTAGCTTAACAATTAATTTAATAATGTGGTCCAAAAATACCCAGATCAAATAAAATATAATTAATCAAAATAATTTCCTTTTACTCAAACTTTTTCTTCTTTTTAAATTAAAGCTTTCATCTACCTCTTCATATCCACCGCTCCCCCTTTGGTCCCCACTCTAGAAGAAAGTTTCAAAATGTACATCAGTACTATAAATAGAAATGCTACCTAGCAAGCATTGGATGAAGCTTCTTTTCCTTCCAGTTTTTCCTCTTGTCTGGCAATCTGTTAGGCTTCCTAGTTGTTCCCCTGTTTGCAAGCCTGGGTTCCCAATCTATACTAATTATGTCCTATTCCCACCATGAGAGTAATACCAGCAACAGAAAATGACATATTTATTATTCTATAACCCCTGGTTAGTGTGTTTGCTCATTTATCTTCACAAGCACAATATAAATGAAGCCACACTGTTTGCCTGACAGCACAACCTGCCTAAATGGGAAAAGTAACTCAAGGGGGAATAACTATCCATTCTGTTGAGTTTTGTTACCTAAATAGATAGAGACTGCTGCTATATTTCCATCTCACTAGTACACATCTATTTCATAAATTTGAGCATTTTATTCAACTGAAGCAAATAGAACCATTAGGAATAAGAATACCCGCAAGCATCTGAAATTTAGAACAAGGAAGGGAGTTACAGGATTGTCTAGTCCACCATTTTCAATGCTGTGCCACAACAATCTTTAAAACATGCAATACCTATTTAGTCAGGGGTACTGACCTGTTTTCCCTTAGGCTGTCAAATAAAAAAATGACAACAGCCAATACAACAGTAGTCATCTGGTGTAAATGAAATGAATCAAATTTATACCTATTTTTTGTCAGAACACCAAGATATATTTTTATTTGGTGTGCTTCAATATTTTTCATAATAGTTTATATGTGCCAAGAGATGAAGAATCGCTGGTCTAGTCCAAATCTCTCCTTTCTACTATAAGATAAAAACAGAAATTAAGAATCCAGTTTAGAAACTTAAATAGCAATTTGAATAAGGTCAATAACAATTTACAGTGTGCAGGTCAGACTTTGAGTAGCACTGCTTTAGAACAAAATAGACACTTCTTTAGGAATTGCTAGCTCCTTTATCTTGCTACCAAAGAAAGGTACTCTAAAATATCTGCAAAAACAGACCACATGAACATCTAAAGAATTCCCTCTACTTGTCTATCTAGCTATCCTATTTAGAAAATTAAATGAGCTAGGTTTAAAGTGAGCAATCCACACTGGCTTCCAGTGTTCATTCCTTTTTCTTCCCTATGTTGCTCACATCTATTTTTAAAGTTCCAGAATTTTCATCACAGATAGGGCTAGATTGCCAGTTTTCACTGCCAGAATTTACCTCAACTTAAGAAACAAAACAAAAAACCATTCACTATATGACATTCTTCTACTTTCTATCACTTCTTTATAAATTTTCAAGTACTATTCGGGGACACAATGAACACAGCTACAATTTTCTTTAAAAGCCAAGAATATAATTCAATGCTGTCAAAATTAATTATTTTGGGGTGGAAAGATGTGAAGAAAATGGTAAGGAGGGAGGGTAGAATGAAAAGAAATCAATGTATGGCTTATATCTAGAAAAAAGCAAGTACTAGAATAATGCATCAATCCAAATACTTAACTACTGAATATTTAAGATAGTTCAGTTGAAATGGATTGATAAGTTACTATGAAAAAATATAGAAGTCATAAGAACTTACAGGAATTAACTGCCACTTTGATATATTTGAGTCTTTTTTAATGGTAAAGTTATAAAGACTCACTGCCCATTTGAGTATCTTCTTGCAAGTGTTTATGGAGAATTAAATGCCTCAAGACATCATTCAATTAAAAGTAAAATGCTCCTTGCATTAAATATTTAAGTTATTAAGATTGATTTTTATTATGCACTGTGTACAAACTTTGTTATTACCATAGTACTTAAGTTACTGAAGAAGTCGACAGGGAAATGTTTTTATATGCACAAAACGTCGCTTTCTGCAACTTTGGCAAAATACACCTAATCTATATATATAAAAGCCTAAGTGACCAGTCAGCGCACTGACTATCAGGGGGCAGACGCTCAACACAGGAACTGCTGAGCAACAGCAACTTTGCAGAGTGCCCTCTCACACTCTGGGATCCCTTGGGGGATGTCAGACTGCCAGTTTCAACCCAATCCCGACAGGCCAGGCCAAGGGACCCCACTGGTGCACGAATCCATGCACCAGGCCTCTTGTATTTAAAATAAAGTCAAATTGTTTGCTATCTCAAAGAAGCTTTATTATGCCCACCACAAAATGATTATGGCAAATCAGGAGGGTTTTAGAACTGGGAGTTAAGGAAAGGTTACCTCTGATTCAAAACTAGTAGGCTATAATATTAATAATATTCTCAACAAAGAGATTTAATAAATAAATCAGATTTAGTAAATGAACCCATGTACACTACTGGGATAGCCAAAAGCACTACTGGCTATGACTTGCTCAAAACTATTCATTTAAATATATGTCTTCTTTTTTAAAAAATAATTTAAGAATACTAAGAACAGCAGTATCAATCCAAAAGAAAGATTACTGTTATAATCCAACTACCAGAATTGAGCCTAAGAAATAGCAGTGAACAATAAATATCATATTCATTCTTAATGAGAGCAAAAGTCAAACATTGATTTTTTTTTCATCTTTATATTACTACAGAAAATACTACATATATTTACCTTACTTTCCATTCTAATAAATGTCCCATGGTAGTAACATATTGTGCTCTCACATAATGTATATTTAAATGTCCTATAATTATAACTCTCCATGCTACCAAGGAAGTTTTATTTCTTACTACAAGGTGCTTCCTCTATCTGATGTCCTTTCTGATTCTGTCCCCAAATGGAAGATGACAAAATCTATGCAAGTTAGAACAGAAACAGCACTACTACAGTTGTTGAAATGTCCTACAATGAAAATAGATCTAGATTTCTACTTGCCCCTTCTCTAAAATACTCAGCTCTCTTATACAGTAGTCCATACATGTTTTCCGAGCTCCTTAACAAAGAGGCTTATAACTGTTAATTTTCTGATCACTGAAGACAACACAGTAATAGGGAAATAGCAATCTCACCAAGCCAGAAGTAACACACAGCATTCTAAATCAGGGGATTGGAAGTCCAAAAGGTCTTTAAAAGTTAACATTGACATCCATTTAGAAAGAAAATCCAGAATCAATAAGGACCAAAAGCATTACTTCAATCCACTAAAGTTACAGCCACCATGCAGAATGAAATGCCTCACAGACCACAAAAAAAATTAATAAATAAATTGAGAGAGAGCTGCCTCTAAACTGCTGTTCTCTAAAAGAAAAGGAGGAGAAAAGCACAAGTACAAAGTAAAAGTATTTTCATAACAGAATCAAAATGAAAGTCAGGCTTTTTCTGCCTTAAGTATTCAATAGAGGTGAAAAGTGATCCGCTGACTCGCTCACTCTTGAAGGATGCTCATACTGTTGCCACATTTAGGAAGGAGGAAACAGAAAACCAACCAGGTCCTTGGATGCCTTATCACATTCTGAAATAAAAGCTATCTGAAGTAATGAGAGTATGGAAATTGTTTTCATTTTGTACCTTGTATTTTGTACCACTTTTTTACGCAGACCCTGGTATAGAGTTAGGTTCTGTCACACAGCTTGAATTCCAACTGAATGTGCTTAGGTGATGAATTAATATGGGAAGTGATTGAATTACTTTGTTTATTCAACCTTCTACTCCCCACGATATTTTACATCATTTCAAGGAAGATTGAAGTGATAGCTCTACCAATCATAGACAGAAAATTATCATGAAAATAATCCAGGAGATTGAGCGTCCCCCATGAACCAAAGATTCACTGGTTCAATTCCTGGTCAGGACACATGCCTGGGGTCAGGTTCAAATCCCAGCAAGAGGTGGGCAGAAGGCAGCCGCTCGATGCTTCTCTCTCACTGATGTTTCTATCTCATTGATGTTTCTATCTTTCCCTTCCTCCCTCCCTCTCTAAAATATTTTTTAAAACACATGGCAAAAGCTAAAATCAAACTTAAAACTCCTCTTTGAGAATAGCATAAGAGGAGTGTCTTCTCATTACTAAACTATAGTGTTCTGCTTCAAAAATTCATTCTTCTATAAGTTTATGGTATCACGAACAGGATAAGATAACATGCTTCCTATTACAGGCCCCAAACCTATTTTTTTAAACAAAAAAATGCTATTGTTGTACTGAAGTAAAAACATGTCCTTAATCAAATTCCAACATGATCTCACAGATGTCCAAATGTCCAAATGAAGTTCAGAACTTCATTTATGAACTTCATTTACATGTACATTTAAAATACAGTATGAGTTCTGGTTCAGTTGGTTGGAGCGACTATACAGAAAGGTCATGGGTTCGATTCCCAGTCAGGTCACATACCCAGGTTGCAGGTTTGATCCCTAGCTGGGATGTGTACTGGAGGCAACTCACATCTTTGTCTCTCTCTCTCTCTCTCTCTCTCTCTCTCTCTCTCTCTCTCTCTCTCTCTTTCTATCTTTCTTCTCTCTATATAATCAATAAACATATCCTCAGGTGAGGATTTTTAAAAAAATACAATATGAAGAAAGGTATTCTCAAACTGATGTGGTTCCTAATCTGTCCAAATAAATTTATTATCAGTAATTCATAAAGATCAATTTAAGAATATTCTCATATGAACTAATGTAAAAGCATGTAGGGAGAGGGTCAAGATGGCAGTGTAGGTAAACATGGCACTCACCTCGTCCTACAACCACAAGAAAATTACAATTAAAATACAGAATAATCATCATTCAGTACCACCTGAAATCTAGCTGAATAAAAGCTTTACAACTAGAGAATTAATGAAGCAGCTACACTGAGACTGGTAGGAGAGGTGGAGTCATGGTACGAGCAGGACCAACACCCACATGTGGAGGAGCAAAGGGTCCCAATCCAACACCAGAACCCTCAACCCAGGGTTTCAGTGCTGGGACAGAAGTCCTGAAACTTTGGGCTATGAAAATAAGTGGGGACAGAGGCAGAATAAGACAGAGGGCTGCTAAGATTCCCAGGCATTCGTCTTAAAGGACTTAGGCACAGACTTACTTTCTCTGAGTTCCAGTGCTAACTCAACAGCTTGAAAGAATCCACGGACATACAGGGAGAAACTACATTATCTAGCATCAGGGCAAGAACTTGCGGGCAGCTTTCTCCCAGACAAAAGTGCTTGCAGGCACCATATCAGAGTCTCCATCAACCTGACCCTACACCACCCCACCCAATTTGCAGCCCCACCAAAGCTGTTTTCTGTAGCTTTTCCATATGAATGGCCTGTCCTGGCTCAGGCCTCAGAATTACTGAAAATCTCTCAAACAGCAGCAGCTGGCCTCAGCCAGCCGATAATTCTCAATAAGTGGTCCTAGGTCCAGCACTAGCAGCAGCCTGCCTTGGTTCACAGTTTGCCCTCTCCTGGATACCTCCAAGCCCAACACAAGTAGCAGCCATCTGCAGATGACTCTAAAACTCATTCTGGGTAGACCCAGTAGGGCACAGACAGTAGCTAACATTGCACCTCCCAGGAAGCTCCAAAGCCAGTGCACCCAGTAATCAGCTCTGGACTATGCAAGTTTACAACCTTACCACATCCACACTCAAGGGGCAGGCGTGGTGAGCACAAAAGCTCCACTGAAGTAAATCCTACTACAAAGAGGCATCCCCTGCATAGCAGCTGGCCAATCCCTCCCAGTGATGCCAACAGCAATCAAGGCTCAACTACATAGGACAGTGCACACAGCCATCATAGGGGTGCACCTACAGTGCCCAGCTAAGGTGACTGGGAAGGCTGAGCCACTGGGCCCCACAAGGATGCCTATTACATAAGGCCACTCTACCAATTCCAGGAGACATAACAGCTCTACCTAATGCATAGAAACAAATACAGGGAAGCAGACAAAATACAGAGACAAAGAAACATATGACAAATGAAAGAAAAGAAGAAATCTCCAGAGAAAACAACTAAATGAAAGCAAACAAACCACCAGGTAGAGTTCCAAACAATGGTTATAAGGATGCTAAAGGAACTTAATGAGAACTTTAAGGAACTTAATGAGCAATTCAAGGAACTTAGTGAGAATATCAATGACATAAAAAAGGACAAGTCAGAAATGAAGGATACACTAACTGAAATAAAGAATAATTTACAGGGAATCAACAGGAGAGTAGAGAATCTAAGAATCAAATCAGCAATTGGGAATATGAGGAAGCAAAAAAACACCTAATCAGACTAGCAAAAAGAAAAAAGAATCCAAAAATATGAAGATAGTATAGGAGCCTCTGGGACAACTTCAAACATGCCAACATTCGCATCATGGGGATACCGAAAGGAGAAGAGAAGGAACAAGAAATAGAAACCCTATTTGAAAAAATAATGATATAAAACTTCTCCTACCTGGTGAAAGAAATAGACTTAAAAGTCCAGACGTGCAGAGAATCCCATACAAGATGAACCCAGAGAAGCCAACATAATTGAAATGTGAAAGGTTAAAGACAAAGAGAAAATCTTAAATGCAGCAAGAGAAAAGAAGTTAGTTACCTACATGGGAACACCCATATGACTGTCAGCTGATTTCTCAATAGAAACTATGCAGGCCAGAAGGGAATGACAAGAAATATTCAAAGTGATGAACAGCAAGGACTTACAACCAAGATTACTCTACCCAGCGAAGCTACCATTTAGAATTGAAGGTGAGATAAAGAGTTTCACAGACAAGAAAAAGCTAAAGGAGTTCATCACCAACAAACCAGTATTTCATAAAATGTTGAAGGAACTTTTTAAGAGGAAAAATAAAAAAGATAAAAAAGATGAACAATAAAATGGCAATAAATACATGTCTATCAATAATTGAATCTAAAAATCAAAATAAATGAACAAAGAATTAGATGAACAGTATAAACGGATGAATAAAATGAAACCAGAAGCATGGAAACATGGAACAGACTGATGAATCTCAGAGGGTGGTGGGGGGGAAGAGATTAACCAAATAACTTATGCATTATCCATGGACACAGACAACAGGGTAGTGGGGCAGGGCGGGATCCATTCATAATGCTTTCAACAGTAAAGATTTAAGTATATATTCATATATACATTTTTATATATAGCTTATATCCTATCTAATAAAAGAGTAATATGTAAATTAACCATCACTCTGCAACAAAGATGACAGCGCCCATAGTGGCTGGGGCAGGAACCTGGTGGCATCACCCCAGCAACACGAGCCCAGTGTCCACACCCTGGCCGCATGGAGGGTGGGGGAGGGGCTTTGGGCCAGAGCAAGGGATGCTGGCATCATTGCAGGCCGGGCTGAGGGACCCCCTCAACCCCGCACAAATTTTGTGCTCCGGCCTCTAACATATAAATATATATATCTTTTATATATTAAATTTATATACATATATGTCATGTAGGAAAATGAACAGGTTTGGATTTTCAATATGTTAAATGTAGTGCTCATTTTAAAATTATATAAAAATATAAAGAGTAGGAATATTTTAATATTCCATGTTTCTCCCTTAGTCTTTACCTATAACCACTTCCAGCCCAGCTCACACATCAAACCAAGTAATCAAATGAGCTATGTCAACTTCCTGTAGACAGACAATATTCCAATCAAAACTCAGTCTTATATACAAAATAAATTTTAAAGTTTTAACAGCCCTGGCCAGGTGGCTGCAATGGTTGGAGCAAAGTCCCATATACCAAAAGGTTGCAGATTCATTTCCCGGTTAGAGCACATATGTAGGTTGAAGGTTTGATCCCCAGTTGGGGCACAGACAGGAGGCAATTGATTGATGTTTCTCTGTCACTTCAACATGTCTCTCTTTCTCCCTTCCTCTCTCTCTCTCAAATCAATAAACATATCCTTGGGTGAGGATTTTTTTTTTAAGTTTAAAAAAAACTTTACTTTTAGCCCAATGAGACTTCTGAATTATAGAGCTGTAGGATAAGTCTGTGTTATTTTAAGCCACTATGTTTGTAGTAACTTGTTACAGCAGCCACAGAAAACTAGTACAATCCCTATATTATCCCATCTGCCTGATGATATATATATATATATCCCTGTCCTGACATTTTACAAAATCCAAAAGTTTCATTATTAAGTTTATTTCACTATTTAATGTTTTTCCTATGAGCAACTTTAAAGCCGTTATAGATTGAAATGATATAAATTTTTTTATTTTTTTAATTAAATCTTTATTGGTCTGATTATTTAATTTTTTCCTCTTTTTCCCCCCCCTTAC
>NW_006288719.1:1428452-1437989 GCF_000327345.1 Myotis davidii
TACCCTGTGTTGATAGAGTGGCTTTGTGTGCTAGGTGTCCTATATGGCCCAGTGGACACTCTTGGTGCACCCCTTTGTGGGCTTTGTGCAGTCTTGTTGAAGTTAAGCCTGATTGTTGTTGGTATCACTGGGAGAAACTGACCTCCAGGCCAATTGGCTGTGAGAAACAGTTGTCTCTACGGTGGGAGAACTTCTGTGCTGGAGACCCCCTTATGGGGCAAGACTTGCTTCAGTGGGGCTTTGGTGCTCACTGATTCTGCCCCCTGAGTGTGACCCTTATGGATCTGAGGAGTTGTTATCTGGATGGTCTCACTCTGACCACTGGGTACACTGGCTCGTGGATCTCTAAGGAGGTGCTAATTTAGCCTCTGCCTGAGGCTACCCAGCAAGAGCTATGGAGAGATCTGCAGATTCCTCTTCTTTATTTGGGGTTTAGAGGTGCCCAGATGGGGCCCAGCTGTAAAGCAATGCAAGCTGCTGTGGGGCCTTGGGCCTTCTTTTGGATGTTCTGGGTCTCTCTGACCCAGCTGCAGTTTGTTAGATAATTTTAGATTGCAAAGGGCCAGGCCATTCTTATGCAAAAGCCTCTTCATGAAGCTTGGGTGGGGCAGGGTCTCAGGGAATCAACAAGGAGGAGCAAACAGCTATGGCTGATCCTCAGCCCTGCCCTAAGAGGCCCTGGGTCTCAGTGTCCCGTGGTAATCGCTGCAAGCACCTCTGAGAGAAAGCCGCCCTCGAGTTCCACCCGATCCCAGACAGTCCAGTTTCTCCCCATATGAGTCTGGGTCCACAGAGACTCACCCCGAACTAGAGTTTAGAGCAGTTGGGAGCTTGTGTCTCCCTCCCGATTGAAAAAGACAACTGTATCCTCAGTTGCGAGCCCTTTCTGCATGCGCCTCCGTACCTCTGCACTTTACTTCCGCACCTCCTCTGTGTCTCAGTGTGCTTTTCTCTTTCCTTCTAGTTGTAGAATTTCCACTCAGCCAGCCTTCCTGTGGTTCTGGATGATGTCCGTTTTGTCTTTCAGTTGTAGTTTTGAAGTGGTTGTGTGAGGTAGCAATTTCAGGTGTTTACCTATGCCACCATCTTGGTTTCTCGATATAAGTTTTTTAACTAAATCATACAATATTGTCAAACATCCTGAACACCCACTGCACACGAACCTGCAAGTGGGTGTTGGGAACACAGAAGTGTATTATAGACTTACCTCTCACTTATTACTATGACCCAGGGTTTCTGCCAAATGGAACCTATTTTCTCTTTGGAGTTATTTCATAAAATTGAACAGGAGGATGACCGATTAGGAGGCTTAGGAACAGTGATGATCTATTGTTGCCACTCTGAATGAATAAGAGGAGGCAGAAAGAGTTGGGCCCCTCTGAGATTGCTGTGGCACTCGGCAGCCCAAGCTCAGGCATGGTGGAAGCTGGACAGTCAGATGAATTCTGTGTGAAGTTTGTCAGGTAGATAAGGCCCAAAGACAAGAGTGTAATGGCATTAAATGTACTGACAAGAACAAAACAAAAAAGAAAAATGCCATAGACCAATTCCAGCATGCCATAATTTCAAGAGTTTCATCAAAAGGTTGATGAGACTTGGGGAATCAACAGGGTTGAGTCACACATGTAGTCACCTGTTGGAAATGGCTAAAGGCATTTCCCCAAACCTGAATAGCAAACTGATTGTGCCTTAGGACAAATTGTGCTAATAAAAGCAAGGGTCCTAGACAAGGAGGGAGTCTTCAGTTCCTTTAGCTGAAGGTCCTCTGACCCCCAATGCCTTTAAAAATTATATCTCGTTTCTGGACTCTTTATTAGTCTCTGATTGCTATGTCATCTATGCACAGCACCTTTTCCAGATTCCTGAACCCTTCTTGATGCTAGGACAAGAACCCCAGCAGAAACATTTTGAAGAAATGGTTCACAATTTAGAGAGTATAGAGGAAAAGAATAGAGGCTTATAGAGGGTAAGAAATTAACTGACTGGGGCATGGGAGATCAGGCAAGAGCCAGAAAAAAGAGAGAGGGCAAGCAGTCGAGAGTAATAAACTATAAAGGCTGAAAGGTTAAGAAATTAGGGCCAGAGAGGATGATGGTTTCCAAGAAGAAAGTGACAGGTGTTTCCAGAAGGAAATAAACAGTCAAAAGAATGTGGTAAAATCTAGGCATAAAAGAATCACAAGAGTGTAAAGAGCAGCTTGAAAATAAAGGCATCAAGGAAGATAACTGTACTTCTTCAGGAAAGCCCTTAGGGGGAAAGGGGGTTGCACTGGTCACAGAACTGTTGACTATTAGACCTAGGAGTTTTACAAAAGTATGGAAATCATTATAATTAGTAAAAGGAGTGGTATGTGCATACATTTGCTTCCAAACTATACAAATATGATTACCAGCAAATATTTTTAACTGGATAATTGCATAAAATTATAATTAACAGGTGTGTAGCTTATGTTACATGGAGTGGTACACAAAAAGTGGCAAGTGAATTTTTAGAAATAAAATTATTTTTATTTACAGCATTCATCCTGAAAAGGAAAACAAACATTACTTCTATTGAGACAGGAAAAGAGAAAGATCTTGGAGATGAAGGTGAATGCAGACAGGCTGATAATTTGGCTTGGAGAATTCTTTGCAGGGCGAAATGGGAGAGTTCTGGGACTGGGTTGCTACAATTATGCTGAGGTAACCTACGAAGCCACAGATCACAGACTCCAAAAAGTCATTCCACAGTGTCCTCAGCAGCCTCAGCCTCCATCTGCTGCCTGGGAAGAACCCATTTCATTGACGAGTTTAACACAGACCCAGACTAAAATCAAATGCTCTATATTGGCTGTATTTATTTTTCATATTTTCCTAGGTCAGGAAAGAGAATTAATATGTGTGGATGCTTGAGGAATTATAAGGGAGATGATTCTATTCAATAAATGACTTTACAACTTGTTCTCCTTCAATAAAGACCAAAAGAATCTGAAAGATATGACTAGATGAATGTTGACTGTAATTTACTAAATCATAAGACCTGCATTTTTCTCACCAGAAGACTGGCCCAAAATGCCTAATGGCTATCATAAGCTGTTGAGAAAACACAAATACATACTCTGAAAATATCATGAGAAAACTACCTATTGTTTTTAGGCAAGCCACAGTAAGAGAATAGTAACCAACCTGAAATCTACACAAAATTACTCACAGCTCGCAGCCACAGCTCTAACAGCAGAACCATAAAGATGTCACAGGAACAACATTACTAAGTCAGAACTATGTAAACCAAAGATCAGGTACAGCCCATAGTATCTTAAATCAAAAGAAAAATCCAACTGCATGCACCAATCTCAAAGCTAAAGTAAAGAGCTCAGCGAAGTGAATAAATTGAGTAAAAATACAGGGTCAATTTCAACTTTCCTCTGGTCTATTCAGGGACCTTATTCTCAAAACAACCATAAGTTTGAACTTACTATGCTTGGAATCTGATTAAGGCAGATGCAGAATGCAATTTGATCTCAGTGAGTCTGACATCCAGATGCATGAGGTTTCACAGCACTAGAAAATTTTATATGTAAGCATCTCCCAGTTCAATGAACAGCTTCATACTGAATTTCATTAAATTGATTCTTAAAAAATACACATGGGTTAACCAACAAAAATCACATTCAATAAAGTTAACTGCAAACTAACCTTTCTGCGGCTTGAACAAACATCTTTAAAGAAGAAAACTGTAGCAGCACTAATGAATTAATATAGGCAGGGCCTAAGTACAACTGACATAATGCATTATCTTGGCATAGTTCCTTTTACCTTTTCCTTTACTTAGCTTTCAAAGGAAAAAAAATATACAGTGAAAACAGCTAAGATTGTTTACTGAGCACCTGTCGTATACTACTAGACACATCTCTTATTTATCAGAACAAACCCTTGAGCTAATACTACTATTAGCCTTACCATTCAGAAAGGAAACTAAAGGGAAGAGAATATTCCCCAAGTCATAAAGTTGACAAACGGCTGAGTCAAGATTTGAACTCACAAAGTATTACTCCAGAACAAATGTTGTTAACCATTCTTACTGTTTCATAAAAGGTACGGTAAGTTTCTCCATATAAACATCTAGAAAACCATCTAACTGAGGAAAGAGAAAAAAACTATTCATAAAAACCATGGAAGTTCAACTCACTCAGTCAGGGAGAGGTTAAGCTTTTTTTGTAAAGAGCCAGATAATAAATATTTTAGGCTTTCTGGTCCACCTGGTCTCTGACACAACTACTCAATTCTGCTGCTGTAGCCAGAAAGCAATCATAAATATACAAATAAGCACAGCAGTGTTCCAATGAAACTTGATTTAAAAAGTAAGAATTTATTTGCAAACACGGATAACAGGTAGACCTAATCTGTCTCAGTGACCACACTTTGTCAACCCCAGACCAGTTCATAAGCAGATTTAAAGTTTCGTTATACTATAAAACTCATGACTCCTACATATATCAATTACAGAACAATTTGCACATAAGTCGGCAAGTGATTTTAGTTGCAGAAAAACTTTTATTTTAATTATACTGTTAAGTCTTTCAGTGTTAACAGCAGCTTTTCCCTTTGCAGCCTCTCATGGACACCTCTAGGTTTTTCTAAATGACAAGGGATGCCAGGACCTCCTGCCAAGAACAGGCTTTACAAAGCCACAGCAGTGTGCACCAGGGCTGCTGCACAGCCTACATTTATTCCCCATCAACAGCATCTATTCTATTAGGATGGGGGTCCTGACATGTAGCCAACAAAATCAGATTTCCTAGAACAATGAAGACAGGAAGCTACTAAGTGAGCACACTTGAGTTAGCTATGTACATTAAAGATGTAATGAATCAATCTAAAGTGTCACTTATATGTGGAATATAAAACAAAAGAGTAACAACCAAGCTAACAAAACAAAACAAAACTCACAAATACAGACAACAGAATGGTGATTACCATAGGGGAAGGGAGGTCAGGGAAGGGCCAACTGAAAATTCCACTTCTTTAATTCTTAACTTCCTAGTTTTTAACTGCCATCCTTCTGGCTGCTCACCCAGTAAGACACAGGTGACAGGAAGTGAACAAGGTTTGCTCTATGTTCTTATAAATCCCCCAGGCTAACTGATATCATGAACAAAATGGTATTTTCTCTGATCCTTCTATCACTTATACTTATCCTATCTTATCCTATCTCTCACCAGTAGCTAAATGTATCTTAAATTATACTCCTTCTTCTCATTTTCCTAATGCTACCAGTCTAATTTGATTCTTATCCACCTATCATCTATTTGGTTTTCAAATGTCTTTAATCATTTACACCATTTAGTAAAAACAGTTTAAATATACACCCAACATACATTTTTATTTATAAAATTTGTGCATGAATATATATGGGTGTATATCAAATCAAATAAACAAGAAAAATATGAGGGGTCAAATGTAAATACAAGTTCTAATATTTTCTTCCTATATCCCAGCGGTTCTCAACCTGTGGGTCGCAACCCCCTTGGCAGTCAAATGACCCTTTCACAGGGGTCGCCTAGGACCATCCTGCATAACAGATATTTACATTACAACTCATAACAGTAGCAACATTACAGTTATAAAGTAGCAACGAAAATAATTTTATGGTTGGGCACAACATAAAGAATTGTATTTAAAGGGTCAGAAGGTTGAGAACCACTGCTATATCCCAATGATTGATTCATCACACGCATTCTACTTATAAACTTTATTATGGCCATCGGTTCCAAACATGGTACTAACAAAATAATCCTTGTAAAATGAAATGTATACTCACACATATCTATATATATAAAAGCCTAAGCAACCTTTACGACTGAACAAGCAGAACGACCGGTCAACCAGTTCCTATGATGCACACTGACCACCAGGAGGCAAACATTCAATGCAGGAGCTGCCCCCTGGTGGTCAGTGTGCTTCCACAGCCAACCTCCCACAGCCTGTCCCTCCTTGGCCGGCCAACCTCCTGCAGCCCCTTCCCCTGCAGCCTGTCAACCTCCCATGGCCCCTCCACCCCTGGCCGGCCAACCTCCCATGGCCCCTACCCACAGCCAGCCAACCTGCCATGGTCCCTCGCACCTGCCGGCCGGCTTCCCCAATAGGCCCCAGTTGGGAGGCTGGCCAGCCAACCTCCCAGAATCCCTCCCCCAGGTCAGCCAGACCCCAGGATAGGCCTCGATCGCCAACCAGGCCAAGGACCCCACCCACGCATGAATTCGTGCACTGGGCCTCTAATAAATGTATAAATATTATGAAAACACTAGTGAGAATCTGATTCATTTAGCTTAGACAACCCACAAGGGAAAGCATATAGAGAAGGTCATACCAAGGCTGGGCCTTTAAACCCATTATGTGTACTGGGAACAGAAAATAATATAATACATTCCAGCAAAAAGAGCAGAATCAAATCTGTCCCCAAAAAAGGCCACCAGAAAGAGTCCATTACTTCACCACAATACAAATCAGCATCAAAACTAACTTTGTTAAAAAATTACTAAACAAAGGGGAATAACTGCCAACAATGAATTAAGAAGATAAATTGGGAAATTAATGTTCTTGGGTTGGCTTTTTAAAAGAGAAAAAGTAGCCAATAATAAATATAATATGTAACTATGTTACTTACACACACACACACACACACACATACATCACTCTGTATTCGGCCTTTTACATTTGTAAGGCATCTAAAAAAAAAGCTGTATTTTAATTCCTTAAGCCTCTAAAAGCAAGTACCATGTGGTTCAGAATACTAAATTAAAAATTAAGCTCACTCATTTGATAACCCATTAATATAAAACTTTACTAAAAATTGCCAAACTAATTCCAGGAGAATATTTTGTCTTATATGTCAAGTGTTCATTACTTCTAATTTTTCATGCTGCTTTCCAATTTTTAAATGAGAATACACCATAGGAACTCTACATCTTTAATTATTCCTCTGGCTTTTAATAGAACAAAATAGGTTCTGAACCAGGTATTTAGAGAAATCAGTGCATAGAGATATATAAAAAGGGTAACCAAGAAAATGTGACACACATATGGTGGGCCATTTAGGAGTATCTTCAACTCTTACCAAAATATGTTTTCATTGTTTAATAAATCCTGTCAAGGCAATAGGTACATAATGCAATGTTGTTGCTCCTTTTTGTAATATTTATCCACTTTGGTGAGGATGACTCCATTTTGTAGATGTTTGTATGTTTATGAGGAATTTATATTTTAAGATGCTCTGTTATTTTTTAGTCTAAAAGTAAGCATAAGAAAATTAAAAACAGTGGTTCTATTTAAATAATCTTTATCCAACAGGATAAAGATTTATGTGATTGTGTAGGCTGTTTGCCTTATGATCAAAACATAAATATTTAAAAAGCACTTGAATCCTAGAATTCTTCAGAAGAAAAGCTAAATGTTAGTGCATCTTTAGAAAACAGTTAAGCATATTTGTTTTGTACAAATTTAAAGCTTTATAAAGTTCACTTTTCTAAAATAAAGACTACTAACAGTCACTAATCTATACTAATAAAAGCATAATATGCTAAGACAGACTCTTCAATAAATGGTGTTGGGAATATTGGACAGATACATGCCAAAAAAAAGGAACTAAACCACCAACTTACACCATACACAAAAATAAACTCAAAATGGATAAAGGACTTAAACATAAGATGAGAAACCATAAAAATACTAGAGGTATCCACAGGCAGCAAAATCTCAGACATATGCTGAAGGAATTACTTCACTGATACTGATCCTAGGGCAATGGAAACTAAAGAGAAAATAAACAAATGGGACTACATCAAAATAAAAAGCTTTTGCACAGCAAAAAAAAACCATCAACAAAACAACAAGAAAGCCCACTGCATGGGAGAACATATTTGCCAATGTTATCATCGATAAGGGTTTCATCTCCAACATTTACAGGGAACTCATACAACTTAATAAAAGGAAGATAAACAACCCAATCAAAAAATGGGCAACGGACCTAAATAGATACTTTTCAAAAGAAGACAGAAGGAATGTCAAGAAACATATGAAAACATGCTCAAAGTCACTAATTATATGAGAGATGCAAATTAAAACGACAATGAAGTATCACCTCACAACTGTCAGAATGGCTATCATCAACAAATCCACAAACGACAAGTGCTGGAGAGGATGTGGAGAAAAAGGAAACCCTCCTCCACTACTGGTGGGAATGCAGACTGATGCAGCCACTGTGGAGAACATTTTGGAGTTTCCTCAAAAAACTAAAAATGGAACTCCCATTTGACCCAGTGATCCCACTTCTAGGAATATATCTCAAGAAGCTAGAAACGCCAATCAGAAAGGATATATGCACCCCTATGTTCATAGCAGCACAATTCACCATAGCTAAGATTTGGAAACAGCTTAAGCATCCATCAGCAGATGAGTGGATTAAAAAAACTGTGGTACATCTATACAATGGAATACTATGTGGTGGTAAAAAAAGAAGGAATTCTTACCATTTGCAACAGCATGGATGGAACTGAAGAGCATTATGCTAAGTGAAATAAGCCAGTCAGAGAAAGATAAATATCACATGATCTCACTCATTTATGGAATATAATGAACAACATAAACTGATGAATAAAAACAGATCCAGAGACAGAGAAGCATTGATCAGACTATAAAACCTCAGAGGGAAGGTAGGGGAAGGTGGGGTTACGGGGGAGAGATCAACCAAAGAACTTGTATGTGTGCATATAAGCCTAACCAATGGACACAGACAATAGGGGGCTGAGGGCATGAGTGAGGGCGGTTGGAGAGGTAATGGGGGGATGAAGACACATATGTAAAACCTTAATCAATAAAGAAATTTTTTTTAAAGCATAATATGCTAATTAGACCAGACAGCCAAACGACCTTCTGGACATCATTTCGGACATCCTTCCAGACAAAGCCACATGGCGGAGGTAGAGGTAGAGGCAGAGGCAGTTAGGGGCAGTCAGGCAGGCAGTGGAGCAGTAAGGGGGCAATTAGGCCAGCAGGAGAGCAGTTAGGGAGCGAAAATTACTGGCAGGAATGTGGAGAAATGGGAACCCTAGTACATTGCTGGTGAGAATGCAGGCTGGTGCAGTCATTATAGAAAACAGTATGGAGTTTCCTCAAAAAAATAAATATGAAACTGCCATTTGACCCAGCCATCCCACTTCTAGGAATATATCCTAGGAAACTCAAAATACCAATCAGAAAGAATATATGCACCCCTATGTTCATAGCAGCGCGATTTACAATAGCTAAGATCTGGAAACAGCTCAAGTGCCCATCAGTAGATGTGTGAATAACAACGCTGTGGTACTTTTACACCATGTATTATACAGCAGTAAAAAAGAAGGATCTCTTACCCTTTGATACAGCATGGAGGAACCTGCAGAGTATTATGCTAAGTGAGATAAACCAGTCAGAGAAAGACAAATGCTGTATGATTCTACTGATAGGAAGTGCCTAGAGTAGTCAAAAGATAAAAAGTGGGGCAGTAGTTGCCATGGCTGGG
>NW_006288719.1:1438110-1443008 GCF_000327345.1 Myotis davidii
GTGCCAATTCTCTAACCACTGAAACCACCAGCCAGGGCGTCATTCCCTTTTTAAAATAAAAATTCAGGGGGCGGGGGCAGGCTAGAGAGGGTCAATGGGGGAACAAGGGGACATATGTAATATTTTCAACAATAAAAAAATTTTTAAAAGAGAGTAACACTAAATATCTTGAGGAATATAAAAATTAAGATGCTACTGCTCACAGTGGCAAAAAATGTTATGCTACATTTATAGTTTAGTTCTGGAAAACAGTTTTGCAATTTTCTATCATTTCTGTTTTACACGTATACATAATATGACTATGACAAATACAAAACCATTTCAAATACTACTAAGTATCACAAGTTTTCTTCACTGTGATCATTCCACAATGGATGACTAACAAGCACATGGCATCCGATCTGGCTGAAAGACCAGAACAATAAAATTGTTCCCACTGAGTCATGATATTCATCAGCTACCTACTCAGAACAAATATTCATAAATATATCAAGATGGGGCCATGATAGTGATGGAAAACATGCATCTCTGGTTATCATAGGAAACACTATTGGATGTTCATGCTAAAAGAGAGTGGCAGCTGTGATCAAGGATTTTCTTAAATTACTTGGTGAATCACCTCTACCCAATTCATCCCACAGGAGAGACAGTAAAGATGATGTAGAAATATGTGGCAGAAACCCCAAACACTGACATGTTGAAGTCATATTAGGATACCTCTACTTGTTTTCTCTATCTTTTGCTAAGTACACATCAAAAGTATGAAACAACTATTGCAGATGAAACTTGAAAACTCTGCACAAATGTATGTCTAAGACCTCCACATAAAAACTAGTTGCTGCAAGAGTAGAAAAGTGGTTGCCAGGGGTTGGAGGGTAGGGAAAATAAGAAGAGGTTGGTAAAAGGGTACAAATTGCCAGTTGTAAGATGAGTAAGGTCTGAAGATCTACCATATAACACAGTAACTACAGCTGACTGTAGTTGAAAACACTGTACTGTATAATTAAAATTTGCTAAGAGAAATGAATTTAAATGTCCCCATACACATACACAAAAAGATAAATGTGAAGTGATGTACATCTGATGCACATTCTGTCTCAAGAATGTGTATTTTTGCTAATTTCTTTATCTCTTTAAGCCTTGTGTTGTTTTAAGATGTAGAGGTCTCCCTAACAACACTTTAAAGCCCCCAAAAGAAAGGACCTTTTGTTTTGCCCTCTTCCTCTTTTGCAAAGGACCCTGTTGGGAGTCTAATGATGCCTATAGTCCCCTTCTCAAAGTAATGTTTCAGATGCAAAAACTAAAATATTTTGGATTACTTGACTCCTGACTTTTTCTTCTATCCACTGCAGGATAAGAGGTTTTGTTATAGAGGGAATTATAATAACTTTTCTACTTCTTAAAGTCTGATTCCAAATTTGGAAAGTCTCCTTTGATAATGACATATCTTAAACTAATGTAAAAATCCCATGCTTCACAATTTACTGTGATTGCTTATACATCCTATACCTACCCCACCCCAGGACCCTTTAATTTTTTATGCTAAGATACATGGCCTGTGAAAGGGCCCATGGCAAAGAGAAGAGGGTGAGAATGACAGCAAGTGTTAGGAACCCCTGTGCAATATAGAAATTGATACAGCACCACTGTGTGAGCGCAAACATCTCATTTTATTGTGCTTCACTTTCTTGCTTTTCACAGATGTTGTGTACTTTACAAACTGAAGGCAAGACACTTCACTAGCATAAAAATTTCAACTCACTTTATTGTGGTGGTCTGAGCTAAACTCATAATATCTTCAAAGTGTGCCCATATTTCAATATCCTGTAACTTGTTAAGTAGAAAACTTAAGATTCAGGTCTCCCATTTTCTATTTGGCAAGTGAACCTTAAGAAAGTTTAAGACAACTATGTGACTGACTTTCAGTCTGAGTCACAGCTGCTTAGTCAGTACTAAAAGAAGGACAAACCAAGCTGGTGGCAGTGCTGTAACATCATTCACTGCTAAATATACTAAAACAAAAGGTTCCTTTAAAGTTAGCTTTTCTGATTGTTTCCCAAAGAAGAAAACAATGACACACTCTAACAGCCAATTTCTCAAGTGGAATCTTTCATAATAGAGTCTTAATATGGCTTCTCATTTCCATCAACTAAAACATTCAAAGCAACAGCTGTACTTCATACAAATTCTGCAATTTTATTTTAGCTCTGACCATATTGATGATTGTTTTCTTCTTTAAAGAAATTACAAGCTCAAGATAAAAATCATTTTTTACAGAGTATTTAAGAGGATTACCAACCAATAAATTCAATATAGAACTTCAGTAAAATACAGCTCTTAACTACTTGTTTTACCTAATTTTCTTACCAAGAAAGCAAAAACCTTTGTAACAATAAAGTACAGATGACTATTTTAATAATCCATTTGAAGTAAGAGTAATTCTACTTAAATTATAATTGGTTGGAATTGTACACTCATTTAAAAAAACATATATATATATGTATGTATATGTATATGTATATATATTGATTTCAGAGAGAAGAAGAGAGAGGGAGAAAGAGAGATACATCAAGGACAGGTAATCATCAATTGGCTGCCTCCTGCATGCCCCCTACTGGGGATCAAACATGTGCCCTGACCAGGAATCCAACAGTGATCTCCTGGTTCTTAGCGGATGCTCAACCACTAGCCACACTGACCAGGCTGAAATTCTACACTCTTTTAAATGATTATTAAACGCTTAGTTTTTATGTGATTTCTGTCATGATAACTCAATTTATTAACAAAATTTTACATAGTAAATGTTGTTTAGCCAGAGTTTATGTCTTACACACACACTATATATATATAGTAGTGGCACCTCGATAAGCATGAGAGAGAGCCAAGTGTTTACAGGAAATGTTTAATAAGAAAATTACATGGTTCCTCTCTTTCAAACAAAAGAGGATCAGTTCTTTGACATTTAAGCACAAGAGGACTTTTAATTTTGACCTGATAAAATATGCAACCTGAAAATAATGACTTTAATTCTTCTCTCCATGTTTCTTATATTCACTGTTATCACCTGCATCTACCCTTCAGAAACAGGAAATAAGTAGTGATCATGTCAAAACTCTTCTATACCATACTAAAAGTGAGCCTCACTCTTCAACTACTGCACTCTGGCTCGTTGAGACAAACTGAATTTATCATTCCTTTCAATATAGAGATTCAACTTGCCACCACCAACTGGTAAGTTAGACATAATAGGAAACCTATCTGCTATCCTTAATTCATATTTTGATCAAACTGACTAATCGAAAAAATGACTTTATATATCTAATCACACTAAACAAAAATAGTTAAATGACCCCTATTTACACTAACAAGTTCAAATTCATATAGAGCCTCTTAATCTAGCACAACCTCCCTATCCAAATTTAGTTATGACTCCCTCACATATATCTCTGCAACTCCACCCACTCCCTATGCACAACATTACATGTACATTTCTATCTGCAAGCCTTGGCTTACACTACCCCCTTGCTAAAAAATCCTTATAATCACAATTCTTGGCTAAATTTCTTTTTTCAAGGCTCAAGTCCTACCCTCACAGGTCCTTGTACTTCCTCCCTCCAAAACATTTCTATAACATACCTAAAGTTAACAAGTATTGTTACTCATCACTTAATGCTTATGTTCTCTGAACTCAACCAAACTACAAACAACATGAGTATAAGCACCTCATTGATCATTGGGAAAATGCAAACCACAATGAGATAACACTTCACACACAGTAGGATGATTATAATCAAAGAGACAGATGATAATGAGTGCTGGTGAATACACAGAAGAACTGGAACCATCATACACCACTGGTGGACATGCAAAATAGTACAACCACTCTGGAAAATATACTTGCAATGCCTCAAAAGTTACAGTTACCATTTGAGTTAGCAATTGAACTCATAGGTATATATCCAATAGAAATAAATACTTATGTGCACACATACATTTGTACAAACATGTTCACAATGGCAGCATTTATAATTTTTTTTAAAAAAATGGAAAAAAAGTCAGATGTACATCAACAGATGGAAAAAAAAATGTGGCATATCCATACAGTGGAAGATTAATTGGCCATAAAAGGGAATGGAGGACTGATACACACAATATAGATGACTTTTAAAAACACTGTTACAGATTAAAAATGGCAGCTGAATAAGAGGATGTTATACAGACACTAGAGCAGTGGTTCTCAACCTTCCTAATGCCACGACCCTTTAATACAGTTCCTCATGTTGTGGTGACCCCCAACCATTAAATTATTTTCATTGCTACTTCATAACTGTAATTTTGCCTCTGTTATGAATTGTAATGTAAATATCTGATATGCAGGATGTAGTTAGGCGACACCTGTGAAAGGTTCGTTCGATCCCCAAAGGGGTCGCGGCCCACAGGTTGAGAACCGCTGCACTAGAGGCCTGATGCACAAAATTCGTGCAAGAGCAGGCCTTCCTTCCCCCAGCTGCCGGCACCAGCTTCCCTCTAGTACCCAGGACCTGGGCTTCCCTCCAGCCGCCAGCAGGCATGCGAGACCCAGGCTTTCCTCAAAGCCCCGGCTTTGTCCGGATGGTTGTCAGGAAGGACATCCACAAGGATGTCTGGTCTAATTAGCATATTATGCTTTTATTATAGAATAGTGGCCCGGTGCACAAAAATTTGTGCACTCGGAGGGAAGGGGGGGTCCCTCAGCCCAGCCTGTGCCCTCTAGCAGTCTGGGACCCTTCCGGAGATAATGACCTGCTGGCTTAGACCTGCTTCCGGGTGGCAGAAGGCAGGCCCAATCCCTAGGTGCAGCCCCTGGTCGGGCTCAGAGCAGGGCCGATTGGGGAGTTGGGGCGCCGCCACTCTCACAC
>NW_006288719.1:1443642-1446232 GCF_000327345.1 Myotis davidii
ACTGAAGCTCCCAACCTCTCCTTTTTTCTTTCTTTTTTATTTGAAACAATGTTGCGATCCTGCTGGCTGAAGCTTGCTCGCTAAAAGCAGGTTTCTGGGATTTTGTTTAGCTTCTATATTTGTTACTATGTTTCTTAAACTGCAAGCTCAGAGGCCGCAGCAGCAGGCGGGGAACGTTGGAGTCCTCCGTCAGTGAAGCAAGCAAGCCTCATGTTCGGTTCCAGCTGCCTGGCTGCCAGCCGCCATCTTGGCTGGCAGTTAATTTGCATATCGCCCTGATTAGCCAATGGGAAGGGTAGCAGTCATACGCTAATTACCATGTTTCTCTTTTATTAGATTGGATGTTACTTCAATTAAAAGTAATATAAAAGTATAAAAAAATAAAAAATTATGTTAAGTAAAAGAAGCAAATCACAGAAGTCAACCTACAATTCTTTATATGAAATAATCAAAATAAGCAAACCTATAGAGATAGATCAACAGTTAATCATGGCTAGGGGAAAACAAGGGATTTAGGGAAAACCGCTAAAGCGTGAAGTTTCCTTTTGGAGGTGATGAAACTTTCTATAATTGTGGCGCTGGCTGGACAACTCTGCAAATGTACTAAAACTATTAAGTTGTATACTTAAAATGGGTAAATGGTGGCTGGCAAAAGTCCTCAGTGAAGCTTGCAGCATAGCCAGACTCTGGCCCGGACCCAGTCCGACCTCACCGGACCCCAGCCGACCATGGCATGAGGACAGAGCCTGCCTGCATCATGGCCAGCCCAGAACCAGGAAAGTTCTTAAGGAAGTAAAGGTGCAAGATGAAAACATGTGTTTTGAGTGTGGCACGTTCAACCCTCAGTGGGTGAGTGCGACCTACAGCATATTTGGGTCTGCCTGGAGTGTTCTGTGCTCTGGGTTCTGTGCTCTGTCACTATGGGCAAATGGAAGGACACTGACTCAAGAAGGTGAAAGCTGGTGGTAATGCTAAGTTCCAACATTTCCTGGAGTCTCAGGAAGACTAGGACTCCTGCTGATCCCTGCAGGATAAGTATAACAAGAAAGCAGCCACCCTCTTCAGGGACAAGGTAGCCACTCTGGCCGAAAAGCAGAAAATGGTCTTTGGCATAATCACCTGCCCAGAACTGGACCCCAGTGAAGTCCAAGACACTGCTGTCCACCGCCCACCAAACCGCTGGCCAGAGGTAGAGCTCAATCGCCTCCTGAGACAAGGCCTTTGAGGGCTGGCTGGGCAAGGACCTCAGCTCCTATTAGTTAGTTACCTATAAGGGAGCTCCCATAAGACTGTCAGTTGATTTCTCAACAGACACTTTGTAGGCCAGAAGGGGTTGGCACAAAATATTGAAAGTGATGAAAAGCAAGGACTGCAACCAAGATTAGGCTACCCAACAAAGCTATCATTTAGAATAGAAAGACATAAAAGAGTTTCCCAGACAAGAAAAAGCTAAAGGAGTTCATCACTACCAAACAAGTATTATATAAAATACTAGAGACCCGGTACACAAAAATTCATGCTCTCAGGGGGGTCTCTCAGCCCAGCCTGCACACTCCCACAATCCAGGACCCCTCCGGTCGGGTCTTGTCCCATCGCAGCATAGCTCTGGTTGCCCGTACCTGTGGGCTGATGGGAAGGGACCAAGAGGCCAGTCTGATCACAGCATGGTTCCTGTTCCCCGGAGCCTGTGAGTGGGGAGAGGGACCAAGATACCCAGATTGCAGCATGGCTCTGGTTCCCCAGAGCCTGCAGGCGGGGGGAGGGACCAAGAGGCCAGTCCGATGGCTCCATTTCCACAGCTCCCTCCCCAGGACTGACTCCCTCTGCGGGCCGCCTGGGAGGGGGCGGGTTGGGAGAGCCAGGATGAGATTGGCCCTCCGAGCAGACAGTGGGGCACCCTTGCCAGCCAGGGATCTGGATCTGTCCCGCTGACATTCGCACATTGTCAGGAGCCACCTGGCAGCTGCTTTTATATTGTTTCTTCCTAGTGGAGCATCTAGAGAGGAGAAGCAGCCATGGTGCCTGAGGCCGACTTCCAAGAAGCCGGCAATGCTGTCAGGATTATGCCGGCGGCACTGGTGCGTCATTGCCCGGCCCGTTCTCCGGAGATCTGTGGGACTACTGAGGGAGTGAAAGGCTGCTGCCAGGCTAATGGGTCACCAGGACAGCACTCCCGCTGTGGTAGCGCACTGACCACCGGGGGCAGCTCCTACATTGAGCATCTGCCCCCTGGTGGTCGGTGCACATCATAGAGACCAGTCATTCTGGTTGTTCGGTTGCTTAGGGATATATATATCTCCATATATCTACACTAATAAAAGAGAAATATGGCAATTGGCGGACAACCGCTACCCTTTTCATTGGCTAATCAGGGTGATATGCAAATTAGCTGCCAACTAAGATGGCAGTTAACTGCCAACAAAGATGGTGGTTAATTTGCATATGTAGGCACAATGCAGGGAGGCGAAAGGGAAAGCAGGAAGAAGCCCCCTGCCACTGATAGTGATCGGAAGGAAACCCAGGGGGGAGCTAAGAGCCAGGGGGCTAAGAGCCCCAGAGCCATGATCAGAGAATTGGGCGTCTTTGTCGC
>NW_006288719.1:1447189-1480601 GCF_000327345.1 Myotis davidii
CAGATTTATAATTAAACTGCAAAACATATATATAGAAATTATCCTTCACTTGCTTCATTATTCACCATGTTCTGCTGAGCTCTTCTATTCTTCCAAAACTGATTGACCAAAACTACTGCCCCCACCCATCATAACCTTTCCCTCTTTCTCTACCTATCAAATCCAACATAACCTTCAATACTAATCAAGTCTCATCTTCTCCACAAAGAGCTCCAGTACTCTGGCCCAAAGTTCTAGCACAAATTCAAAACATTTTATTACTACAGATGAATATTGTACATAATCTTTCTTATAGTTCGATCTTATATTATTTCACTTAATGTTTCCATATGAATATCATGTCTCCACAACTATGTAACTTTACTGAGGACTGAGAAGTCTGTTTCACATTTCATACAGTAATGTCTGTATTGAGTATTTTAAGAAAATAAAACATTTGATTAACTACAGAGGGAAAATGTGGCAGAGGATAGTTAGGATCAACAGACATGATCTCAAATATTTAGGCCAACCCCTACCTAAAAGCTCAGTATTTTTATTCTTTCTCCAATGATTTTTAGGTCTTGGCACTGTGAATCATTTCAATGAAAATAGGAATAAGTGAGTCCCTAAAGTTGATGTAGGTGTTTTTATAGAAGAAAGAAGCTGGTGTTCTAAGTAGTCCAGTAGGATATTTCAACCTAAGAAAACCAGAAACATAAATAGCCTCATTAAATAATCATTCATTTCTTGGCATCTGCTAAGGCTTCACATTTCACACAATGTGCGCAACTCAACACACAGATCCTACTGAAAAAATGCTCCCAAACTGTGATGAAACAATTCTTTCCTTCAACTTCTGACCTGAGAAATTCCTAGAAAACTACATAAAACCATTCAAATTACTGATATTAAGGAAGACATAATTAAGTACAAATGAGCTCTACATCTGAATTTGAAAAAGCTTATGAATCATTTTTCTCCTTTATACTACTAAATATATTTTGGTAAAAACACGTAAACCCAACACAAATGTGAACACATAGACCTGTCCAAAACAATTCATTTCTGGTTTAAAGTAATTAGATAATTTTTATGATCATGTTTCCACATATGTCTCAAAAGAGATATACAGGTACTACATAGCAGTTTTTCAACTACTTCTCCAAGCTTCTTAAATGTGGGAACAACAAAACTCAAGAGGCACTGCACTTATGCAAGAACCTGTGTGGGAACTGTGCCTTTGCCTCTGCTAAAGTTGAAGTTTCAGCTGAAGCACAATGCTGTCAAGAGTTCTGCAAAGTCTTCTGGCAACAATGATTTATATACACACCCTTCATCGTAACTCTACTCAGAACTACACACATTTAGACATAAAACAAGCCACTCATGAGAAAGAATTAGGATCAAACTGATCTCTACCAGTGAACTCTCTATAAAATTTAGTTTTTTAAAAAAAAAATTTTCAACCAACTTTAGAAGGGTAGTCAACTTTTATTTAAATTTTTATTTTTCTAGAGAACACAGAGGACCACATCAAGGCCCCTAGAGATCAAAACAATTAATATGAGGATGAAAAGATGATGGATGGGTTGGTTAATTCACGTTTAGGAATGATTTCACATAGATATTTATTCTGTATCTAACCAGCTTTTCATCCAAAACAAGATGCCAACATGTAACTTTATTGAGAAAAAAGTCCTATCTAAGATTAACCCATTCAGCCAACAAATATTTTCTGACCCCTTATGTAGGTACATTTTTCTATCAAATATCTAAGTCTCAAATTGGGGTAAGGAACCTGAATAAATAAAAGATCAACATATCTGAATTAGAGGTTCTCCTCACTTATTCATTCAGTCATCTCATTCAACAAACAGCTACTGAGAATCTACTCCAATAACAGGCAACCCTGACAGATATAAAGACACAGAATGAATAATACAATACCCTGCCTCCCTACAGGTATACAGCATAGTAGGGAAAACAAAACTATGACAGTGCAGTGTGCTCAGTGCCAAGACAGGGAGTGGTAAGCACACGCAGGAGCAGCAGTTGCCAACAGGTGGTCCGTGAGGTCCAAAAGGCTGGCAACCGCTGGTTTAAGGAAACCTTTGGCACAACGGTCGCCAACCAGTGGTCCGCGAGGTCCGAAAGGTTGGCGACTGCTACTCTGGAGCATCTGTCTTGGTCCCAGGAAACCTAACTACACACTAGTTTAGGGCCTTATCAAACAAAAGCAATGGTTTTCACATGGAAGAACCTGTGTGTCGCTGGAATTCATGTTGGCATTTAAAGTGAAGTAGTTTTTCTACAATCTGATCTGGGAGAAGCTGACCAAAGCGGAAAGATTAATGGAAAGTTGGTTGCTGTACCTGGCATGGGAGAAAATCATCCCTGTTTCTATACACCTTCTATCAATTACTCTTTCAGATTAGCTTTTCAAGCATGTAAAAACAGAATACAGCCTTAGATGATAAAGACAAAATCGCCATTGGGAGCAGATAACAGATTTGTTCCTGACCAGGTTAATGAAGATAATGTCTCCCTCTGGGTGAAGGTTGGGCAGGTTGGCTAGCAGACCTCTCACAGGACTGAGGGTTTTTTTAGCTGACACAAACCTACTCTGTGGATGACACAACCTGGGCACACTTTTGCGTGGGCCCTATGGAATTTGAGAGGCAGGGGAACCAGGGCAAACTTGAAGTTCATGTAGCCTGCTGTGCCACAAGTTGCCTAGCAAAGTATATCAAAACATGGCAGGCTAACTTGTTAATCTGCAAGTAGAGCAGAATCTCAGGTTCTTCATAATTCTTGAAGGCTAATTTGTTTTTCTCTCTTCAGTAAATGGAGAAGACAAATGAAACTGCAATTTCCACCACAGAACAGGGCTAGTTAATGGGAGGTGAGGAAAGAAAGAGGAGTAACCAATACACCATATCCAATCCTATAACCATAAATCTGGTTGGTGTTAGTAGACAGGCTGGAAACTAGACAGGTAGCCTCAAGGACACTGATAGCATATTGTTGGACAATAAAATACCTCCTCCCTCCTTTTTGTGGAAGGAAGAGTGTTAGAAACAGAGTATTATCTCTAAAAACAACCATTAAAAACCAATAATTTGTTCACATTATTAAATAAAATGGCTCAATAGCTTTTAAAACATGTATTACTAGGTGTGTCTGAAGGTGAGTCAACCTAAAACTCTTAACAGGATATAGTAAAAAGAAAACAACATTCATTAAAAGTCAAATTATCAGCTTCATTTTTTTAAAAAAATTAGGTCTCAGAAGATTTGAGTAAAGTGTAAAGATAGAGCACATAATGGACTTTACCTACTCTTTGATTTGCAAAGTTCTATTTTATGGAAATGTCAGCAAGTAGGAAAAACAGTCCAGATAGATCAAAAGATGCAAGAAAAACAAAACAATGCTGAACCAAACCACAGGAGAGAACATTCATCAGGTTCTTACTGTTTCTGCAGTATACAACTATTTCCCCCATCAAACATTCTGAAATTAGTATGCCTTCCAAAATTAGGTATCACAGCAAGGAAAAAAGAATTCCTGTGCTATTGCTTCCTTTGACAAAAACCAGCAGATATGAAAATGAATGCAGGTGGAAGAATTATTCTAACAATGATCACTCAAAAGATGCAATAGGGAGTTTGCCATTTTAATTTAGAAAACAAACTTCGGTAGAAATTGTTACTTGGAGGCATTCTCTATAGTGACTGCCACTAACAGACTGAACCACTTGTCCCACCAATATGAGGGGCGGGAGGAAATAGACAAGCAGGATGGAAAATTGCATCAAGACAGATTATCCCTGAAAATCTGAGCCACACCCTCTATGTGCTCTCAGAAAGTTACAATATGTGATTTCTATCTCATGCGTACCCAATGGTTAAGATTGTCTTCACATATTCCTAGGACATTCGTAGTGCCCAGTATTCCAAGTCACTTGTTTCCAGAGCTTAAAAGTAATGCGCTCCAAGAATCACCACTGTGCTGGCTTGATTAGAGAACTGTAACAAAAGATCACTGTTTTCAACCATTTATTATGCCAAATAAAAACTAGCAGGTTCTCTGCCCAATGATATATCAGGACCATCTGTCACCTCTATTCTAACAGCCAACAGGCATGCTAAAAGAAGGAAAAAAAAGAAAACAAACCAAAAACAGCAACAGCCCTCTGGGGGAAAATGTCCAGAGATTGATGGTCTGCTACCTGCTTGATACAGATAAACTTTATGTCCTTTGAAAAATAAGTAAAAATTTAAATATTAGGTTTATTAAAAGTTTACTGTATTGTTGCTAATCATTTTTTGTTTGTTTGTTTAGGAAGAGCTACATTATGTTGCCAGCTTTCAAGGAGATACATCTTATTACACATTTCTTTGAATAGTCAATGTGCCTATCAAAAGCCTATTTACCAATTCTTTCTCTTAATCTTCCACCCTTCCTTTTCTGAGGGGTACATGCACAATATAAACAAGGACCCAATACCAAAAGCGGTCAAGGAACCCTCACATCACAACTGTGATCCCATCCATCAAAAATAACCCAAAAGACATAGAAGGGTTAAAAAAGAAACTGCATAATTTTGTAAATGACAAACAAAAATGTTCCATTCATTCAACATCATGCATTACAAACACATTCACACTCAAACATCCCACAAAATTGTATTCTTTTAGTCACATAAACAAAAAAGACAGGAAAAATATATACAGAAGGAGGCTTTATGATTAAACGGTAAAAAGAGAAAAATAACCCAACCTAGTGAAAGAAAAAGAAGGCAACAAAAAAAGGTCAAGAAAGCCCTAGCCAGTTTAGTTCAATGGACAGAGAGTCGATCTGTGGACCAAAGGGTCCCAGGTTCAATTCCAGTCAAGGGCACATACCATGGTTGCAGGCACTTCCCCAGGCTGGGCCCTGGTCAGGGCACGTGCAAGTGGCAACCAATCAATGTGTTTCTCTCACACTCATGTTTCTCTCTGTCTTTCCCTTTCTCTTCCACTCTCTCTAAAAGATCAATGGAAAAATATCCTTGGGTGAGGATTAACAAAACAAAACAAAACAAAAAGGTCAAGAGAAGACAAAAAAAAACAAAAACAAAGAGGAGTTCATTTCACTTTGTAATCTTTCTTTAGTACTAGAGGCCCAGTGCACGGATTCGTGCACCGGAGGGGTTCCTCGGCCTGGCCTGCGGGGATCAGACGGAAATTGGCAGTCCTACATCCCCCAAGGGATGTAGTAGTGCACGAAGAGGCAGGCCCCACTACGCCTGCTACAGTCCCGGTCCAGATGGGGGAGGGGCGCACAGGGGGAGTGTCTGAGGGAGAGGCTTGTGCAGCCACAGCATCACTTGCCAGCCATGAGCCAGGCATCTGGTGCCCATTGTTCAGCTGAGCGGGGCTTCCGCTGTGGGAGTGCACTGACCACCAGGGGGCAGCTCCTGCATTGAACGTCTGCCCCCTGGTGGTCTATCTGGACTGTTTTCCTACTTGCTGACATTTCCATAAAATACGTTTGGACAAATTTAAGAGTATTATTGGGAGGTGTGGGGGGAGAAGCATTAAGAGTTAAATCCAGTGTTACCATCAATACAGTCCTTCCTTTAAAAAGCTTCAGGTGCCAAAACCGGTTTGGCTCAGTGGATAGAGTGTCGGCCTGCGGACTGAAAGGTCCCAGGTTCGATTCCGGTCAAGGGCATGTACCTGGGTTGCGGGCACATCCCCAGTAGGAGATGTGAAGGAGGCAGCTGGATCGATGTTTCTCTCTCATCGATGTTTCTAACTATCTCTCTCCCTTCCTCTCTGTAAAAGATCAATAAAATATATTTTTTAAAAAAAGCTTCAGGTAAGTATACATATGTTAAGTACCTAAACTGAAGAATAAAAATTCTGATGATTATTATTTTGGAAACTAACCTGTTCATAAGCAGAGGACCTACCATATTAGCTAAATTCTCCACAGTTATATGTGTTAGAGCTATAAAAATAAACAAGCATTTATGACTACTTTGAAAAGCTACTTATTTCTGATTATTCCAACAATTAAATTCAAGAACAACTTATATATGACCCTCAAGAATAACCTGTTCCGCAACAGCAGCGTGGCTCAGTGGATAGAATGTCAGCCTGTGTACTGAAGGGTTGTGAGTTTGAATCCAGTCAAGGGCACATACCTCGGTTGCAGGTTCGATCCCCAACCCTGGTGCGGGCATGTGTGGGAGGCAACCAATCAATGTGTCTCGGCCTGCAGATTGAAAGGTCCCAGGTTTGATTCCGGTCAAGGCATGTACCTTGGTTGCGGGTACATCCCCAGTATGAGGTGTGCAGGAGGCAGCGGATCGATGTTTCTCTCTCATCGATGTTTCTAACTCTCTATCCCTCTCCCTTCCTCTCTGTAAAAAAAATCAATACAAATAAATTTCAAAATAATAATAATAATCTGTCCCTATTTCACATTTCTTTTATTACCTCCACTTTATCTTAAAATGAAGATAAACAAACCCTGATAGTTTCTGAAATTTGGACTACAAAGTAGGTCAATAGAAAATTCAGTAGTCAGCAGATGCTTCAAATATTGAGTATATAAAAGTAGAAAATGAAGAAAAACAAGTCAAAATACTTTTATACAAAAATGATTCAGCATATGAAAGAATAAACATCAAGATAAAAACTTTTTGCTTTCCATTGTGAATTTATAGCCTTGGGAAATCATATGCATACAAAACTTAAAAGGAAAGGAAGAAAATGTGGGTATGCAGTGGGGCCTTGACTTACGAGTGTCCTGACTAACACTAAAGAGTTTTTTGAGATACTAGCTGTCTCTCAGCCGATTTTTTGCATTGAATTGACAGAGTAATTTGAGTTAACCAGCTCCTTAACAAGCTCGGTCTCGGAATGAATTAAACTCGTAAGTCGAGGCCCCAGTGTGTGTGTGTGTGTACGCGCGCATGCGCACATGTGCACGTGTGTTTGTGTATGTACATCTAAGTTTCAAGTCACACAATAATTATTCCTTTTGAATCAGAATGAAGTTTAAATTATAACTAAAGAATTGAGCACAGGATGCAAGAAAAAGAAAAGGCACCTTATGAAGAAAAGAGAACACATATACCATATTTCAACTATTCAACATTTAAGATCATCCCACTGCTGTTCTTCATGGGTCAAAATATTAAGAGTATAGTAATCTTGACTCCTCGGTTTTACTTTAAAGACCTCTCCTTCTGTTTAATTCAACTAAGTATTAAATAAGACACTTGCACACAAATGTGATGACAATATCAATAATAATCAGGTATAGAAGAATCAGAAATTAAGATATTCATTATAAAATGCCAAAAAGTAAAATACAAGCAAAATAGATTATTGGAATCCAGATGGTGGTGGAATGAAGAAGTAAAGAAAGGCTTCAAGAGCCCAGCCACTGTGGCTCAGTGGCTGAGCGTCGAATGAACATGGAGGTCACGGTTCAATTCCTGGTCAGGGCACATGCCCGAGTTACAGACTCAATCGGCAGGAGGCAGCCGATCAATGTTTCTCTCTTATTGATCTCTCTCTCTCTCTCTCTCTCTCTCTCTCTCTCTCTCTCTCTCTCTCTCTCTCTCTCTCTCTCTCTCTCTCTCTCTCTCTCTCTCTCTCTCTCTCTCTCTCTCTCTCTCTCTCCCCCCTCTCTTCCCCCCCCTTCTCCCCTCCCTCTCCCTTCCTCTCTGAAATCAATAAAAAAAAATATTTTTTTCTAATCTTCAAGGAAAAAAAATCAAGATCAGCACAGAATTCTTTATATATAGGTAGGATGTGAAATGCTGGAATGGTGAGCATTCTTTAGGAAAAAATCACTTCAGTGTTAAGTGAAACACACACTAGAAAGAACAGGCTGGTAGTGAGACAGAAGGGGCTAGCTCAGTGGCTGGCAAACTGCGGCTCGCGAGCCACATGCAGTTCTTTGGCCCCTTGAGTGTGGCTCTTCCACAAAATACCAACTTCTGCGCATGGGCCACGAAGTTTCAATTGCAATGTACGTGCACACCCGCACACGGTATTTTGTGGCCTGATCCCCAGGGAGAGCGGGTCTAAGCCAGCAGGCGGACATCCCGGAGGGGTCCTGGACTGTGAGAGGGTGCAGACTGGGCTGAGAGACAGCCCCCACCCCCAGTGCATGATTTTCATGCACCAGGCCTCTAGTTAGACTATAGCCCTCCAAATTAATATCTCTTTCCTTCCACCAGCCCATTTATCATAATTCTTTTTCTTCTAGCTTTTGCCCCAGTAATATTAAAATTTATAAAACAGTTTGTCTCCACCAGGTTACAAGCCCTACTTGTACTCAGGAAATACCATCTCTAGACACCATAATAATCTCCTTTTGTGTCCAGACGTCATCATCCCTTTGACCACCCCAACCCTCCCACAGAGCAAGGATGATGGCCCAGGTACAGATTCTCACTGGGCCAGAGAGCTCTGGATGCTACCAAGGGGCAAAACTGGGAAAACAAGAACCTCGTCCCCCAGGGTAACCTATCCTCCCCAGGCAAATAACTAGTCAGGCAATGAAGATCTCTGATCTTTTCTTCCCTAAAGATAACATCTAGGCCTCAGTTGTGTTTCAGCTCCAGGCCCATAAAAGCAGCAAAACCAGACAAGTTTGGTGACGCTGTGGCAGACTCAGGACTAGCTTTTACCTCCCAAGTCACTCACAGGACTGCTTTCACGCCTTCACCAACCAGTCTCTTCGGGAAATCATGCTGCTGCATCCCTCATCCAGCCCACTACTATCCAGCCCATTCCCCTGTGATCTCAACATCCCCCCTCAACAGGAAGTAAATACAGAAGATATGACCTTTGTCCCTATTCCATAGAACAAAAAGGCTGGAATACTAGGCCTGATCAAATAATTGAATCGATACCTCCTCCCTGGGAACTGACCTTTAGGCCATTTCACTATGGACATTCCCTTTCACTGAGACCACACTTTACTTGTTGAGGCCACATTCCATTATCTCTCCCCTCTGAACCTGCACAGAGAATTCTCCACCCAGAAAAAGCCCACCGAAAGTCCTTTAAAAACCACTGACTCCATCACTGGGTGCTGAAGCCATCTGGGGCTCAGCCACCTGGTGTGTGGAAGAGCGAATAAATTCATAATCCCTCACCATTCTGGCCTCATGCAGTCCTCCTTTGGCAACCTAACAATCAGCATCTCAGAAGCCTACTAACTATATCTGTAAACATATTCTTAGTTAGAATTTTACATCATTACTATTAGATGCCTTCATTTACTCCCTCAATTACAAAGCTTGGCCTGCACAGGTATATTATTTAGAATCAAATAAAGAACTTATACTCATGTTTGTAGAAATTTAACAATACCTTTTGAATCATAATAAATCAATCAGGTAAATTTAACATAGTTTCAAATTATAGGCTTCCAAGAATAATCCTATATATATGAATTCTATATAATTCACAGCAAACAAAACTATCAAAGTGAGAGAATAAGAAATTCAGTAATTCACTCATTTATTCATAAAACATTTGTGAAATCTGCAACAGGAGTTAGACATTATACTAGGTCCTGAACACATATTGCTCATTAAGACATTAATTTCAAGGAATTCAGAATCCAGTAAGAAGGCAGACTTATAAAAAAAGTTAAAAGCCAGGGATAGTATACTAGTGTTTAAGGACATCTTGGAAATCAACAGGATAGAGGCTAATATCATAGCAGCAAAAAACATAAGCAATACACATACACAGAAATCATATACCTGAAATAAATAAATAAATAAATAAATAAATAAATAAATAAATAAATTTATTTCAATAATATCCAGCACTGGTATCAATAAATGGGTACTGACATACAAATTTGGAGAGACAGTGATCAATATGACCTCTCTGTAGGGTAGTTTTAATAAAATGTATCAAAACTTTTAAAATGTGTCATGTTCCCAAAGTCATTAAGAGAAAACGACAAGTCAATATCCCTCATGAATATGGAAGCATAGATCCTTAGCAAATTAGCAAATGGAATCCTCCAATAGATAAAAGGAAACACATTATGACTAAGTGAAGTTTACTACAGGAATTTAAGGTTGGTTCAAGATTAGAAAATCAATGTTTCAACAGAACAACTATATGTTCCCTTTAATAGTTGCAGAAAAAGCATCTGATAAAATTCATCATCCATTTCTGATAAAAACACTAAAAAAACTAATAGAATGGAACTTTCTCAACTTGATAAAGGCATTTAGAAAAACCTGTAGCTAACATCAGATGTAATTAATGGTAAAAGCTTGAATATGTTTCCCCTCTCTAAGGTCAGGAACAAGACAACAATGTCCACTCTCACCATTGGTATTCAACATACTATGTAATCAAGTAAGAAAATGAAAAAGAAAGCCCACACATTAGCCTGGCTGGTGTTGCTCATTGGTTGAGTGTTGACTCATTAACCAGGAGATCACAGTTTGATTCCCAATCAGGGCATATGCCAGGGTTGCGGGCTCAATCCCCAATAGGGGGCGTGCAGGAGGCAGCTGATTAATGATTCTCATTCATCACTGGTGTTTCTATCTCTCTCTTTCCATCTCCTTTCCTCTCTCTAAAATCAATAAAAATGTACTTTTTAAAAAATCACACAGATTAGAAAGAAAGAAGTGAAACTATCTTTATTCTTAAACACCATGACCATCTACAGAGAAAGCCCCAAAGAATCGCAAAAGAAAAAGTAAATAAATAAGACATTAGAACTAATAGGTCAGTTTAGAATGCTTGTTATACAAAACTAAATTATTTTTCTATATACTGGCAACAGAACTAGACATTGAAAATTTTAAAGTAACATTTATAGTATACCATTTAAAACTATGAAACAGAGATGAATCTAACAAGTGTGCTTACAACTACAAAACAGTGTTTTTCAACCTTTTTCATCTCATGGCACACATAAACTAATTACTAAAATTCTCTGATACACCAAAAAGTATATTATATTTTTTGCCGATCTGACAAAAAAAAAGGTTTAATTTTGATTCATTCACACCAATGACTATTGTGTTGGCTGTTGTCAATTATTTTATTTGACAATCTAAGGGAAAAGAGGTCAGTGCTCCTGACTAAATAGTCAGTTATGGCATGTTTTAAAAATTCTTGCAGCACAATGGTTTAAAATCGCTGCTATAAAACAATGTTAAAAGACAGTAAAGATGACCTATGGAAAGATGTCATATTCATGAATCAGAAAACTCAATATTAAGATGTCAATTCTCCCCAAATAGATTTATAGGTTCAATGCAACCTCAATGAAGTTATCATCAGGGTTTTTTGTACAAATTAACTAGTTGATTCAAAACTTATATGGAAATGAAATAGTACAAAACAAATTTTTTAAAAAACATCAAGTTGGAAGGAAGACTCACACTACACAATTTAAAGATGTACTATAAAGTTACAGTACCAAGACAGGTGTTATTGGTGAAAGGATAGCTGTGTAGACAGAATTGAGTCAACAAAGAGACCTATACATTAATAAAAGATCAAGTAAATGGATGGAAACAGCACAGCACTTAATAAACAGGACTGGTCTAATTGGACATCCTTTTAAAAAAGACAGAATAAAAATCTCAAACCTTACCTCACATCATACACAAAAATTAAGCTGAAGTAAATCCTTGCCCTAAATTTAAGTAATAAACTATAAAACCTCTAAAAGAAAACATAGGAGAAAATTTTTGTGACCTTGAATTAATCAGATTTATCAGATATCACACAAAATATATCAATTATTTTAAAAAGTGATAAACCAGACTTCAAAAAATATCTTTTATTGGTCAAGAACTACTCGAGTCAGAATACCTAGATTCAAATTCCAACTTTGCCAGTAACAAATTGCATACCTCACTATTTTATTGTCTGTGTGTCTGTTTTTTCCCCCTTACCTGTATGAGAGAGTACCTACCTCATAGGGTTAGTAAAAAAAAAAAAAAAAAACAAATGAGATGTTTAGAAAATTCCCAATATAATTAAGTACTCAATAAGTATGATTGCTACCTTTCTAAAATTTTTATTTAGTTACTTTGAACTCATGGTTCAAAATTTAATGTTTCTTACTGTGGGTCTTAGAATTTTATTAAGCTTTATATAAATAAGAGTGCAATTTCATTTTTCATTCAATTCTCTTTAAAGAAATTATCAAGAATAAAAGGCATAGCCGAAACCAGTTTGGCTCAGTGGATAGAGCGTCGGCCTGCGGACTGAAGGGTCCCGGGTTCGATTCCGGTCAAGGGCATGTACCTGGGTTGCGGGCACATCCCCGGTGGGGGATGTGCAGGAGGCAGCTGATCAATGTTTCTCTCTCATTGATGTTTCTGACTCTCTATCTCGCTCCCTTCCTCTCTGTAAAAAATCAATAAAAATATATTTTAAAAAAAAAAAAGAAGAAAAGGCATATAAACAGGAAGGGAAATAGGGAACAATGGAGAAACACATTTACTGTGCACACACAAGTACTCCAGAAAACAGGTGCTATCTCTTTTATTCCTCCTAGCAGATACCTACAAAGAAACAAGGAATCTACATGAAACTCAATAAACCTTCATAAATGGCCTTTAAAAAGAAGTGCTACTTTTCTATTTAAGATGCTGGATAGATGCCCAAATGCAAATGTCTCATTAAAAGTAAAATTCATGTTTAGAGAGATTAAACTGTTGTAAGGAACGTTTTAATTATTTAAATCAGCAGTATGTTAGGAATCACAATGAAATATCTTCACACTATAAACCATGAAACCCCATCACCTTTCTTAATGTTATAATCATGACACTGGCTACTTTAAAAACATGCATCAGAACACCAGTAACTAAGATGATTAAGATTTCCTCAAGTCACAAAATAGTGAGAATTCTTTGGTACATATCTCTACATATGGAGAAAGAGGGAGAGTTCACTGCAAAAAAAATCATTCTACAAATCCTTCCTAGTTCTTGCTGTCCCATAGTTGCCCAAAGGCAACAAAGCAACACACAATAAACATTGAGAAATAATAGAAGACTCTCCATTAGGAGTACACTTACCTGTAATGCTTTATTCTCTTTAAGGTCCAACCCAAACACATTGTGTCGCTTCACCTTAAAGAAATCAGCACCGAGTTCATCTTCTTCCTCCTCATTATCATCATCTCGGTCCAAGAACTGCATGGGAGCTTCCTTGTGCTTCTGTGACTCATCAGTGCTAGGGCCAGAATGAGGTTGATACCCTTTTGCTTTTCCCAGTTTCTCTTCCACTTCTTCTTCACCTTCCTTTTCTTCTTCCTCTTCATCACTAATGCCATTAGCCAGTCCATCTTCTGTCTCTTCTAGTCTTTTCCCACCTTTCTGAAGGATGGACATTTTCTCACTGAAGTAGGCTCTAAATTCTTCCACTTCATCATTGCTGAGGGAGGGGGCCCTTGGCTCGCTTACTTTTTTATCTTGGCTCACTATCAATTCTTTGTTTGGTTGTTTCTGCATTTTCTGAAGAAATCTTACCCGTGGTGCCACAGCAAGACCAAGAGACCTTAAGTGGGCAATTAAAAATACTTATATCAATACACTGATGATGTGTTTATGGTTATTATGAAACAGTTTCTCAAGAGTCAGGATCTATTTTTAGAGCCTTTTCCAAAGAAAATGTTCCTCTGAGATACAAAAATCTTGACAGGCTAGCCAGAAAATACTGAATATCTGTCAGAAAACACTGACGATACCCCATTTTTCATTAAGAGATTAACACCTTATAAAAGAAAAAGCATGAGACCAGAAACAAAGAAACAATACAAGTAGTAGGTCTGCCAACTTCCAGTTTAACTCTTTCAGCCTCCACTTCCTGAAACATGGGATAACATTACCCACCAGACCTATCTCACAACTGTTGTGAAGATATGATATACTAACTCTATAAAAACACTTTGTAAAATGTAAATACTAACACTGGAAAAGACATGACCCTGAAAGGACAAAATATAGTTCTCAGCAAAGAATAAAGTCCAGTATCGTGGTCATCCCCTCTGAGAGATATAATGGTAATCACTTCTATAGAAACAATTTTCAAATCAGAGACAAAAAAAAATTATTTTCTCCTTCTAATACAGGGGTGGGCAAACTTTTTGACTCGAGGGCCACAATGGGTTCTTAAACTGGACTGGAGGGCCGGAACAAAAGCATGGATGGAGTGTTTGTGCGAACTAATATAAATTCAAAGTAAACATCATTACATAAAAGGGTATGGTCTTTTTTTTTTTTTTTTTTCATTTCAAATGGGCCGGATCCAGCCCGCGGGGTGTAGTTTGCCCCCGGCTGTTCTAATATCAAGGTTCATTTTATGATAAGGTCTTTCCCAGCTTCTAAATTCCCACTGGTGGATTGGAAATAAACTCTTAAAGCACAGCCTGTTATAACAAACAGCTAACATTACAACATGGATCCACTGCCTTTTTCTTATAAGACATGATCCATAGACACTGCGAAGTATAATGGTAACATGTAGATTCAGAAATACGGCTGTTGCCAAAACCGGTTTGGCTCAGTGGATAGAGCGTCGGCCTGCGGACTCAAAGGTCCCAGGTTCGATTCCGGTCAGGGGCATGTATCTGGGTTGCGGGCACATCCCCAGTGGGAGGTGTGCAGGAGGCGGCTGATCGATGTTGGCTGTTAAGGTTCAAATCCTGGCTCTACCACTTACTAGCTGTATGATCAAAAGGCATTATTGAACCTCTCTATATCTCAGTTCCTTCATCTGCAAAATCCTATCTAATAATAGACAAACATGATAATTGAATACCTTCGCTATTCCTCCCATTGGCTAATCGGCGAGATATGCAAATTAACCCAACCAAGATGGCTGCCGGCAGCCACGCAGCTAAAGCGAGCAGGAGGCTTGCTTGCTCCAGTGATGGAGGAAGCCAAGGTTCCCCGGCTGCCGCGGCCTGGCTCTAAGCCCCAAAAGCAACAAAGTTTCAATTATAGAAGCTAAACAAACCCCAGATATCTGCTTTCAGCGAGCAGGAGCCCGGCTCTCAGCTCCAGTGACGGCAACAAAGTTTCAATTATAGAAGGTAAATAAATGCCAAAATAAAAAAAAGAAAAAAAGAAAAGAAAAGAAAAAGGGAGAGGCTGGCAGCTTTAGTCCCGGCCAGCCTGAAAATGGCCCTCAGTCCCTCACCCAAACTGGCATGGCACTCCAGTGAGGACCCCCACCCTAAAGAGGGTGTGGCCAGCCTGATAAAGCAAACGTCTTCAAATGTAAACAGATGAGATCTACTGGCACCTGTGGCAATAAAATATCCCCTAAATATGGTCCCACAGTGTTAATGACTTGTGCCTCTCCTCTTGCTAATCTCTCAACTAAGTCATTCAGACAACCAGAATAGAATTTCATGAGTAACTGGTATATAAACAGATAAACAAACAAAAATGTGTTTTATTACCTAGGCCAGCGATTTTCAACCAGTATGCCGCAAAAATTTTTAAAACATACAATATCTGACTAGTGAGGGGCACAGACCACTTTTCTCTTAGATTGTCAAATTAAAAAAATGGCAATAGCCAACACAAAAACAGACATCTGGTGTGAATGAATAAAAATTATTCCTTTTTTTGTTGTCTTTTTTGTCAGATCGGCAAAAAATACACTTTTGGGTGACACAGGTTTTTAGTAGTTAGTTTATGTGTGCCATGAGATGAAAAAGATTGAAAATCACTGACCTAGGCAGAAAGTCAGTGGCCTTACTTCTATTACCTAGCAATTTTAATGGTTCTAAAATGTTACAACTGACAAATTACCTGTTATACTATAATTGCACTCTAACATGAGAACAGAAACCAGCAGCTCACCCAGATACAAGTTTTTATTAGACTCATTTTACAGGTAAAGACACTAAAATTCCTGGAGAGTTGGCTAAATATACAGACCTGGACTTAAAAGTACATATTTCATCACAGACTAGGAAATTTCATGCTGAAATTCTAAGTATGATCTACCTCTAGGGTGCTTCTATCTATAGGATATTGTCTGTTATTTTTCCCACAGGTAGAACCCCATTAAAAAATAAATGCTCCTCCTTTATAGCCAAAAATGTTAGGGAAAAATCCTGCAAATACCAAGTCTAAACAAGACCAAGAGTTTCGTTTTCATATCATTGTAACCACTGTTACTAAACAGGGACATTTTGCCATGGTAACTGTGAGTACCTGTAAAAAAAACCAAGACAAAAAGAATATTTAGGCAGTATGCAGTATAGAAAACCAATCTAAAATAAAGGAAGAACTGCCCGTCCAGTGTGGCTGTTGGTTGGGCGCCCGCCCATGCACCAAGAAGTTGCATATTAGATTCCTGGTCAGGGCACATGCCCAAGATTCAGGCTTGATCCCCACCCAGTAGGGGTATGTGCTGGAGGCAGGTGATCAATATTTCTCTTTCATTGATTTTTCTATCTCTCTCTCCCTCTCCCTTCCTCTCTCTTTAAAATCAATAAAAAACATATTTTAAAAAATAATAATAAAATAAAGGAAGAGCTGAGGAAGTTATTTGTATCCAAAGCATAAAAAGAACTGTCTATTGTAATCCAGGCCAGCATTTCAGAGAATTAAGAGGAATATAGACAGTTAAAAATTTCAAAGAATGCTTATAAATTGCTCTCCATCTCCTTTAAGGCCATACTATAGGAAGCTGCAGGGAATTTATACTTACAAGTAAGAAATTTCTTTCTTACAATAAGAACTAAACACTCAACTAGTCTTCCAGTTTATAGAAACTTTTTCTCTGCAGATCATTAACAGATTATCTTAAGGTAAGGCAGTGTGGTTTAAACTAGGACTCTCTGATAACCAGGTTTCAAAGAAATTCCCTCTAACTTTGAGGATTCACAATTAAAGCTATAATATGAATACTTACAGGGCATATTCAGGTATAGGTAACTTGCTCACATCAAATATTTCTTTATCCTTCATCAGATATACTGAACGTATATATGAGACAAAACACTGTAAAAGAGGTTTAAATATACAACATATAAATAGACAGAAATGGAAAATGAATTAAAGCAAGATAAAATAAAACAAAGGGTAAAATTCAACAGTAGTAAAACACTTCAAAAATAGTTGAGCCAGGCCGGCATGGCTCGGTGGTTGAGCATCCACCTATGAACCAGGAGATCATGGTTCGATTCCCAGTCAGGGCGTATGCCTGGATTGTGGACTCAATCCCTAGTGTGGGGCGTGCAGGAGGCAGCCGATCAGTGATACTCTCTCATCATTAATGTTTCTATCTCTCTTTCTCTCTGCCTTCCGCTCTGAAATCAGTAAAAAGAAAATATGTACACACATACACACACAGTGGGGCCTTGACTTACAAGTTTAATTCGTTCCAAGACCGAGCTCGTTAAGGAGCTCGTTACGGAGTTCATTAACTCAAATTACTCTATCAACTCAATGCAAAAAATCGGCAGAGAAACAGCTGGTATCTCAAAAAACTCGTTAGTCGGGACACTCGTAAGTCAAGGCCCCACTGTATGTATTTGTGTATGTGTGTGTGTGTATTAAATATATATATACATATTATATTTATGTATTATTTATATATAAATGCAAATAATATATACTTGTATATATTATTTATATGTATAAATATAAGTAATATATATAAGTAAATATATACATTAAAATAGTTGAGTATATCCCCATTCCACACACAAAAAAAAACCCTACCTTTTTAGAACTATAATTCCAAAAGACTTAAGATTTGGTTTCATCAAGCCAACTCAACATAGAATGTCACCTTTTCAAGAAGCTGTTCTAGAAGTTGTTATTATTCAGTTGCAATATGGTGTAATGGGGAAAACCACAGGCTTTAGAATAATACGGATGATAATCTGAGCTCCAAAATTTACTCTCTGAGCAAGCCTCTTCCTGTTGTCAGTTCCCTCACATATCAAACAGAGATAATAGCACCTTCTACGATGAGGAGTAAATGAGAAAATGTATGTAGATTACCTGGGCTTATCTTCTGGAATGTAGAAAGTATCAATAAATGCTCATTATTAGTAATAACTATTATCATAGGAGTCAAAGGATGTTTTCCACCAAAACAAGATTTTACCATTTCTAAGTAAATTAAGCTTAATAAAATGTATTCCTTTTCTATCATAATTTTAAATAGTACATCATCATCATAATTTCAAGTAATTTGTCATCATGCAATATTTTCTTCTGTTTTTATAAAACTACCTTTATGGAAAGAGCTATACAAACCAAAAATTAAACATGGTCCTGATCCTTTGTCAGTTTGTAAAATAAACAGGCAACAAAGATTATGAAACACATCTAAGCAGGCACTTTTATTTTGATTTTAAAATTAATTTTTGTAAACCATATTTAACTTCCATTTATATCTCAACTTCACATTTTCTCTAACTTTACACTAATCCTTTCTTCAAAACATGAACACGAATCTTCAAACCGCTTTCCCTGTCTACACAGAAAGAAACAAGGAATGGTCCAGTTCAAGGATAATTTTTTCCCCTACAACAATCCACAAGATACCACCCCAGTTGCTTATCGTTCTTGTTCTATCCAGATTAAAACCAAAAGCTAGAAAATCACTTCTATGAAACTAGATAGCTTGCTGCTGCTGGCAATACAGTTAGCCATGCTGCTAAGCCATGCGTGAAACCCGATAAATCACATCATTTATTTCAATGTGCTTTCCTATAATCTTTGTTCTGGAAGCTTCATTTTGTGGTATGCACAAACCAGTGAAACAGCATCCTTCCAGTGTTTCTTATTTCCTGATTCATAACTGAATGATCTCCTGGGTATATGATAAATCACAACATATCAGAATTTATGTATATAATTTTTATATGTACATACTATTTCCAAAGCTTTCAAATGAAAGATTGTACTCCTAGCTTAAAGTATGTCTGCTAGACAAAATATGTGCATTTCCAAATACATGCCCTAATAGTACAAGAAAAAAATGTGTGTAAAGACATTTTACATTTCAGGTGAAATGAACTTACCGTATTTGCCGGCGTATAAGACGCGTGGGCGTATAAGACGACCCCCCACTTCAAGGCATTATTTTCAGGGCCAAAAAATCGTCTTATACGCCGGCAAATACGGTATAGAAGTCCAACTTTGCACAGTTCATTATTTGGTTTTCTTATATTGTGGAATTAGTCTCTCCTGAGTTTATCATGGAAGTTCTGAAGAAAGGCAGACTAAATCAGAATCTCAGGTCTGCCATTAATGGCCATGTAGCGGTGGACAATTTTTAATTTCCTCAAGGTACTATATACTCATCTATAAAATTAAATCAGTATCACCTACTAATAGGTTGTTGGGAAGATTAAAACAGTGCACAAACTGCCTCATGAAAGTCACATCATGGTTAAGTGCCTAACACATAGTAAGCATTCAACTTCTAGCTTTCATGTATCTGAAGAACAGTGATGATAACTTGATTTAACTATAAGTTAATTTTTTAAATTTAAGACCTGCTCTTTAAACAAAACTTCTTTGCTGAAAATACCCAGTTTCAAAATCATCACATAAAAGCCTGACTACTGCCTGTATTTCCACTTGGACTCCTCTCTCTATTAGGATGCCCTTTTCACATATCCTCTATTTTCTTCCTCCCACTTCATCTACCTGCTGAATAAACTCTAACCTCTGAATCTCTCCTCTCTAACTCACCAATGGTGTGCTATGGTAAGTGCAGATGTAGATGGCGAATGTAGATCTCATCACTATGATATAAATAAGAGTGTTGAAAATGAAGAGCTTTATAACAGAGACTCAAATAGTTGTCAATCCAAAGAATGGATAGCTATACTCACAATGCAAATTAATTTCACATCTTCCTTTTCAAAAGAATCTACTGCTGGGGACTCTAAGAACTAAAAAATAAGTTTAACTAAAAGTGACACTTCTTTTTATATTTGCTAATCAAGAAAATTTCTAAGTCCAAAAAACTAATTTAGGAACATTAAATAGTATTTACTAGTGTAAGTTAAAATCTCATTCCTAAAGACAATTTAACAAGAGTATTAATGCTTTCCAGAAATTCACACTAATACATTTAGAGATGATAATCTTATATTCAAGAAAGTGCAAACAGGAGTTATAGTAACTTTACTGAAGAAATCAAAAGTTGATAACTTTTCAAGTATACTAGAAATCAGGTCACTATACACTGAAAAAAATAATCTTTAAGAGGATTTTTTATGGACAAATAATAGAAATATATAATTTTCCCACGGTACTACAAGAAATATATAATTTTTTAAAAGTTAAAGAATAAACTAAACTTTTTTCATGTCTCCAACCTCTGTTTTTTTGTTTTGTTTTGTTTTGTTTTTATCAAAAAACTAAAGGCTCAGTGCACAAAGTTCAAGCACAGGTGGGATCCCTAAGCCTGGCCAACAATCAGGGCCTATCTGGGCTGTCTTGTCCAGTCCCAACCGGGACCAAGCCAGCAGGGGCATGCCAGCCGCCAGACAGGGCCTACCAGATGGGGCCTGCTGGATGGGGGTAGGGACGGGGGAGGGACTGCGGGAGGTTTGCCGGCAAGAGGGGAGGAAACAGGGGAGGTTAGCTGGCTGAGGGAGGTTGGCTGTAGGAGCACACTGACCACCAGGGGACAGCTCCTGCATTAAACGTCTGCCCCTGGTGGTCAGTGCGCGTCATAACGACTGGTTGACCAATTATTCTGGTCATAGCGTCACAGCAACTGGTTGACCGATTATAATGGTCACTTAGGCTTTTATATACAGAGACTAGAGGCCCAGTGCCTGGGGGAGGGGCTGCTGGTGGTTGGTGGGCTGGCCCCGCCCCTGATTGGGGTGGGGGAACTGATCGAGGGCGTATCCAACTGGGGGAAGGGGCTGAGGGGGGTTGGCAGACCAGACTCGTCTTCTGATCAAATTCCTGGTGGAGGAGACAATTTGCCCATCGGCCTTTTATTATATAGGATTTTAATGCTGATAATTGCAGATATCCCCCTCACACCCCTTTATTCACCTCAACCTATCCCCATACCCCCTCTCTTGGCCTTTACCAAACTATTGTCTGTGTCCATGGGGTATGCATATATGTTCTTTAGCTAATCCCTTCACCTTCTTTATTCAGCCCACCCTCCCCACCCCCAACTCAGGCACTGGACAGTCTGTTCCATGTACCCATGCTCTGGTTCTATTTTGTTTGTCAGTTTATTTTATTGATTAGATTCCACACATTAGTGAGATCATATAATATTTACCTTTCTTTGACTGGCTAATTTTTGCTTAGCATAATACTCTCCAGGTCCATCCATGCTGTCACAAAGGGTAAGAGATCCTTCTTTTTTACAGCTGCACAGTACTCCATTGCATAAATGTACCATAACTTTTTTAGCCACACATGTGCTGATGGGAACCTGGGCTGTTTCCAGATCTTGGCTATAGTAAATAATGCTGCTATAAACATAAGGATGAGTATATTCCTTCTGATTAGTGTTTTGGGATTAAGAGTAAGCTAATCTTATCTGAATATTACACTACTTAAATATCTGAAGCATGCAACCAGAAGGATCAGAAAATGATGAAATTTAACTTTATGATATATATGCTCCATTCCAATGAAGGTATCAGATTCAGAAATGACTTACCCTTTGAGCTCTTTCTTTTAAATCTTGATCTTGAGCTAAAAATGATTCCAATTTTTTCTGGACATCAATAAGTTTTTCTGGATTGATTCTTTATAACAAAAACATAAAGGTTAAACTAAGACATCTCAATTTTGGAAATTAAAAATAGTACACAACATTTTCCTGTTTTCCTCAGTAGTTTTAAATTTATAACATTATTTCTCATTTATGAGCCAGATTAGATTGAAATTACTAGACAGAAATTTGACTCTCCTGCATATTAATAATGCAGGAAAAAGAAATGAAAGATTAAAGATCTCTAAACATCCCATGCTGAGTAAGTGAAAGACACTAAGGTTACTAGTACAATGAGCATTGCTAACTTAATTCTATAAAGTTAGAGAGTAGCCTTTTATGGGAGATGATGGATCATCACTGAAATGGAATAAACGAAACTTAATGTCATTTGTGTATTTCCATTTTCAGTCAAATATCATAAAACTAACTTCAAATAAACAAGTCAACAAAGGATATTATCATTTTCCTTATATGGATATTAGGCACAATATAAAATAATTGTTACTTAACTCTGCCCAGGTAGGCTACAGGAATAAATGAAATTCTTATAAGAGTATGAGTTTCACAAAAGAAATCCCACTTGATTTCTTGATTTTTAGACTGAATCACTTTGTTCCTGCAAGTCTGAGATGGTGACAGATGGTAGTAGATGAGGTGGTTTTACTTAGTTTGTTTTTTAATTATAGAAAATTTCAAAATACACACAGGTAGACAACTTTTACTCAGATTCAACAATTACCAAATCAGCCAATCTTATTTCATCTAACCTCCTTCCCACTCTTGCCCCCAATTAAACAACCTTCCCAATTGTTTTCCTTCAAATAAATGCTAAGGTGTTTCCAGGACTCCAATACAAGTGAGCTTCTGTTCAGTTCTGCTAACACTGAATATAAGTATCTTCAATGATAGGGAAATAGAATCCTCTGAAATAGACAAACAACCTTAAAAAATGGCATCCAAGAGACTTAATCCTTTCAACCATCAATGTCTCCTGAAGCTAACAAGTTCTATTTTTCATCTTATTTTCTCCACTAACAGTCTTCTGTAAAAGTTAAAAATAAAGAAGTCACAAACCAAACAGCAGAATAGATTAGGAGGAGGAGGAAACTGGGCACACATAAGTAAGCATAATAATGTCATGCCTTCGTTACCCTGACAATCCCATCATCACACCAGGTGTCTTACTTGATTTCCTTCACAGGCACTTTCCTCTGGAGGAGCTGCTGCACCATCCCTTTCTCTTCTGAGGGCAGCAAAATTAGTAAAGCTTCCCCATCCTCTTTATACCTAAACAAAAAAAACAAAATCTCTTGCACATCGATGCAGTCTGCATTTTATATTTTAACAATTTGATGAATAGATAATATGGAAGCAAGTTCACCTAATCTATATATATCAAAGCCTAGCGACCGACTAGCAGAACGAACAGAATGACTGGTTGACCAGTCACTATGACACACACTGACCACCAGGGGGCAGACAATCAACGCAGGAGCTGCCCCTGGTGGTCAGTGTGCTCCCACAGTAGGAGTGCCGCTTGGCTGACCAGAATAAGTGGCTGCTCCCACAGCAGGAGCAGCCGCTAGCAGGCCCAGGGTGAGGCCGAGTCTCTGCACCTATCAAATACCTTAGACCCGTGGTCGGCAAACTGCAGCTCGCGAGCCACATGCGGCTCTTTGGCCCCTTAGGGATCATCCTGGTCAGTGGGCTAAGCCTTAAGAGTACCCTAATTAAGTTAATAACAATGTACCTACCTATATAGTTTAAGTTTAAAAAATTGGCTCTCAAAAGAAATTTCCATCGTTGTACTGTTGATATTTGACTCTGTTGACTGATGCATTTGCCGACCACTGCCTTAGACAATCCAGACTCTGGCCTGCCCCCACCAGCTGATGCAGGCCCTCTAAGGTGTATTCTAGAAAGAGCATAGGCGGATGGCAAGTGGGAACATGACTGTGGACCCCCCAGGGAGGCTGTCCTGATGGCTGAGGATCCTGGAGCATGGCTGCCCTGAACATCCCCGATGGTGTCCCTGACCTGGCATCACACATCAAGGACATTCATCAAGTGGCTTTGGGGTGCAAAGCTTTCCACCAGGTTTCTCCAGGACACAGAACACGCCGTTACCCAAGACATTACCCTGAAATATCAGTTCAGTCTAATTTCCTCATTCCGCAGCCGCTCAGAGGACAGGTCCACAGCTGCTTGGCTGACCAGGATGAGCAGTGCTCCAAGGGCGGGCCAACCCCCACAGGCTATGTCCCCCAAACCAGTGCACAGATGTGTGCACCAGGCCTTTAGTCTATTCTATATAATAAAAGGCTAATATGCAAATCGACCGATTGGTGGAACAACCAGTCGCTGTGACGCGCACTGACCACCAGGGAGCAGACGTTCAATGCAGGAGCTGCCTCCTGATAGTCAGTGAGCTCCCACAGGGGGAGCACTGCTTAGCCAGAAGCCAGACTCATGGCTGGTGAGCGCAGCTGCAGTAGTGGGAGCCTCTCCCACCTCTGTGTCAGCATTAAGGATGTCTGACTGCCAGCTTAAGCAGGCAGTTGGACAACCCCCGAGGGCTCCTGGACTGTGAGAGGGCGCAGGCCGGGCTGTGGGACCCACCTGAGTGTGCAAACTTTGTGCACCAGGCCTCTAGTATATATATAAAAGCCTAAGTGACTGAATGACCGAACAATCAGTTGACCAATCCCTATGACATGCACTGACCACCAGGGGGCAGACGTTCAATGCAGGAGCTGCCCCCTGGTGGTCAGGGCGCTCCCACAGTAGGAGCATCGCTCAGCTGACCATTGAGTACCAGACGCTGGGCTCATGGCTGGAAAGTGCAGCTGTGACATCCTGAGCCTCTCCCGCCTCCGCGGCAGCGCACTACCAAGTGGTGGCAGAGGCGGCAGGTGCAGTGGGGCCAGGATGAGCAGGAGCGGCACAGTGCCTGGCCCAGGCTCAGGCTCCTCCCTGGCCACCTGCTGCTTCGCACACTACTACATCCCTCGGGGGATGTCGGACTGCCCCAAGGGGTCCTGGATTGTGACAGGGCACAGGCCAGGCTGAGGGACCCTGCCGGTGCACGATTCTGTGCACAGGGCCTCTAGTTAGTAAATATTAGGAATATCATTTTTTAAAATAATTACTGTTTAAAGTATTACAAATATCCCCTCCCCCCCCCACCTCATTGACACCCTCGTCAGCCCCTGCCCCTCACCCCAAGCCTTCACCAACCTATTGTCTGTGTCCATTGGTTATGCATATATGCATACAAGGTCTTTGGTTGATTATCTCCCACCCACCCAACTTCCACCACCTTCCTTCTGAGATTCTGCACTCTGTCCCATGCTTCCATGTCTCTGAATCCACTCCATTCATCAGTTTATTTTGTTACTTAGATTCCACATGAGTGCAATCATGTGATACCTGTCTTTCTCTGAATGACTTATTTCACTTAGCATGATACTCTCTAGGTCTCTCCATGCTGTCATGAAGTATAAGAGATCTTTTTACTGCTGCATAGTATTCCATGGTATAAATGTACCACGGCTTTTTTATCCACTCATCTACTGATGGGCACTTACTTGGGCTGTTTCCAGATCTTAGCTATTGTAAATCGTGCTGATATGAACATAGGGGTATATATATGTATGTATGTATGTGTGTGTGTGTGTGTGTGTATATATATATATATGTATTTCTTAGAATATATTCCTAGAAGTGGGATCACTGAGGCAAAATTTAAACATATTTAAATTTTTTAGGACACTCCATACAGTTTTCCACAGTGGCTACACCAACCTGCATTCCCACCAGCAGTGCACAAGGGTTTCCTTTTCTCCACATCGTCGCCAGCACTTGTCATTTGTTGATTTGTTGATGGTAGCCATTCTGACAGGTGTGAGGTGATACCTCATTGTCGTTTTAATTTGCATCTCTCTGATGATCAGTGACTTTGAGTATTTTTTCATGTCTCATGGCCATCTGTATGTCCACTTTGGAGAAGTATCTATTTAGGTCCTTCACCCATTTTTTAATTGAATGTTTGTCTTCCTTTTGTTAAGCTGTATGAGATCCCTATATATTTTGGATATGTATAGGTAAACATATTGCTATGAGAGATGCCTGAGATTTTGCTGCCTATGGCTTCTTCTAGGATTTTCATGGTTTCCTGACTTACATTTAAGTCTTTTATCCATTTTGAGTTTATTCTGGTGTATGGTGTAAGTTGAGGAATACCATTTTTTTTTAATTTCTGTGACACCAAAAATACTGGGACTCTGAATACCTTTTTCAAATTTTCCTCACTAGCTAGAATTCTTAGTGACTTTGTGGCTATACTACAACAGAAGATCTAGATACTAAGAAACAAATCAATTAAAAAGATTTTTTTTTAATCCTCACTCAAGGATATGTTTGGAGGGAGGGATGGGAGGGAAAAAGGGAATGAGAGAAAAAAGGAGGGAGGAAGGGAGGGAGGGAGATCAGTTGGCTCCCATTAATGTCCCAACTGGGGATTGAACCCAAAATCTCTCATGGGACAATGCTCAACCAACTGTGCCACCTGACCGGGGTTAAAAAGAATTTCTTAAATAGCTCTATACCTATAGCAAGGGGACAATTTCTCATTTAAGCCACTAGAATGTTGTAATAAAATTAGTCATTTAATAAACATGGAACTCAGTACATTAAGGAAATCTAATCAACTTCCTAGGAATTTGGCTACTTAGAAATGTATCTCTACCCAGTGAAAACCTTGCCTCCAATTCATGTACTTCTTCTTCTCCTTTACCTAGTAATAATATCTTATTTCGTGCTGTACCATAATGAATTTCTGCATAAACTGGCCAAAAGGCACCCACAGTTACTTAAGCTTCTTGTACTACTTGACTACAGATTTCGCTGATACTTTAGTGTCAGCTATTACATACAAGCAGTAAGGCAGAATGCAATTGGGTATTTATGGAAATTTTTTAAAGACCCAAAAGAAAAAGTAATCGCAAAGCATTCCCTTCAGGTTTTCTTCCATAAAATAAGAAGGCAAGTTTTTACAGTTAACCAAATAAACAATTTACTGAGAAACTGTGGCAGGAATAAACTGAAGAACACAAAGAAATAGAAGATGAATATCCCTATCTTCAGTGATATAACAATCCAGTTAACTAGAAAACACACACACACACACGCACACACGCACACAAAATTTAAAAAGCCCCAAAATGGTAAATGAGTGTCAAAGAACTACCACAGGCAATGAATGCCATGAACTCAGAAGTGAAAATAGACCAGTCAGGGTTAGCCAGAGAAAAACAGAAGCATAGCAGATGCACTCTGAGGTGGGCCCTGAGAACAGAAAGAAAAAGCTTAGGAATCCCGAAGAGGGAGAATTGCATGAACAAAGGAACAGAAACTGGAAAATATGAAGCAAACTTAAAGAGAAATTCAAGCAAAGCCAGTACATGTAAGTAAATAGCAGGAAAGGTTGCTAGGAAGATACATTAGAGTCTGGTTTGGTTTGGGAGAATTCTTGGATGCCTCTGTAGAGAGAGACTGAATACCATCGTATGTAAACAGAACTTTATCACTGAACACTGGAGGGAAAACTGACTTTGTTGACTTATTATTCTGTAATACAAAGACTGAAGGGAAATTTTACATCAAATGTTGACTTCAAAACTCCACTTCAACACATAAGGTGAAACCCCAGTGTAATACCTTTACAGAAGTATGTGCGAGTATATCTTTACGTGTACACAGACACATAGAAAAGTATGAAATAAATCAAAACTGTTAAAAGTTTTAAGTTAACTGATAAAATTTTTTTAAATTAGGGGCTACTGTATGCCAGGCATTGAAACAGAGTGGCAAAACAGACATAGTGCTGGCCGTCACAGAACTAAAAGACCACCACAGACATTAAAACCAGTGAGTTTGAGTGGTATGAGTGCCACAGCAGACATACAGGAAGCCATGACAATTTATAATGGAAAGCTCTATTGAATGTAGTGTAGGAGTCAAGAAAACCTACCTATGGAAATGACTCCATAAGCTGAGACCTAAAGAACAAATAGAAATTAATCAAATATTTTGGAGAGTCAATTTTCCAGGGGCAAAAGGCAGCAGTTGAGAGAGTCAAGTTTTATCTTCTTCATGCTTATTTGCTTTTTCTAGGTTTTCTAATTGCATGAGTATTAAACAGAAAGAAAAAATTAAGGGTGAACATCAAGGTTTACAGTTATGAGTATGCAAAAACAGTTTATTCTTATATTATTATGTATTAATTATTGTATTACTTTTCATACAAACAACTGTAAATGTGCTTTTGCCCCACTCTGTTTTTACGCCTTTCACTAAGTATATTTCATAACTGAAAATCTAGTACCAAATACCTTCCTCATTGTATTTTAATATAGACTAGTATGACCCAAATGTTTCATCCTCATTTCCTATGAAGAAATATGAATTTAAAGCATCTCCCTTCATAGTGTTGGACTAAACTAACTCTGAAGGCAGAAATTATTACTGTATGAAGTAGTGAGGTAACAGCATGAGCAGAAACAATATCTAAGCAACATCACAACTTCTGAGACTACAAGATTTCATCAGGGACCTGGATAAGGGTCAAAAAGGACAGAGATCAGTTAATACTGACCACTATATAGTATACTTACTAAAATGCCCTCAAGGCAACTAGACTGGGGGTGAAGTCAATAAAAAAGCTTATTTTGTGTGGCCCAAAGAACAATCAAGAAGAAGGGAGATTAGTGGGTTGAGGATAAACAACCCTTTAACATTCTATAATCAAATGCAGAGATGGAGAGAAAAATCAATAAGCCCACGACTCTATATAGGGTCAAACTATAGCCAAGGATAAAGAGAAAGATCTAGAACATCAAAAAGTCAACTACTAAAGGTCTCTGATCTTTAGGCTGACTCATAAACAAGAAGAATAATCTAATTATCTACATCTATCATATCTACCCATTCATGCTCCCAAGAAGAATCTGGGAGAATGAGTTATGACTAAAGTCACAAGAGGGCCATATCCAAACCTTTCAAAACTATAGCTAACAGGAAAAAAATGTATATATATGTATGAGGCTACACAAGGTTAAAACAGACCACAACACTGAAATTTAGAAGGAAAAGATTCCCAAAGGAAAATGGGGAAAAATGTCTAAAGCTGGACCCCATAAGGCAAGCATCTAATAAAGATCACCAGAGCCAAACCGGTTTGGCTCAGTGGATAGAGCGTCGGCCTGCAGGCTCAAGGGTCCCAGGTTCGATTCCGGTCAAGGGCATGTACCTTGGTTGCGGGCACATCCCCAGGGGGAGGTGTGCAGGAGGCAGCTGGTCGGTGTTTCTCTCTCATCGATGTTTCTAACTCTCTATCCCTCTCCCTTCCTCTCTGTAAAAAATCAATAAAATATATTAATAAAAAAAAAAGATCACTATCTTACATTACACAACTATTTCCGGAAGCAATGGAAAGCACAAATTATCTCCCACACATCAACACCCAAAAATTTCCAGTAAGCTTCTTATTTCAAAAATAAGAAGGCATAAGCACATTTCACTTTTTTTATGCTTACAAGAATAGTTTATTTACCCATGAGCTAGCTTTTAGATTTCAAAAGCAATATCCAAAGCCCAAGGCTAAGTATATATAAAAAGAGAAATAAGTGTTCTTCATAAGAACTACATTTTAAAACTCCATATATTAAGACAAATTATTTTAAGAGACATTCTAGGCACCATATAAAAAGCCCAGAATCTGAACCAACAAAAATCTCATTTTCACCATCAGTATTAATGGCATGCTACATTTATAGAACTCTTTAGAATTTACAGAGCTTCATTTTACATTAATTTGCCAAACTTAAAAGCAAGCAAACAATGAAAGAAACAAAAAATAAAGTTCCTGAAATGACAAGGGGAGTGTTGGGGTAGCACACTAGTCACTACATTTCAGAGACCTATAATTTCCAATTCATTGCTTTTTCAACTCTACCAGAATTCCCTCCAGAAAGAAGGATCTTCAATAGATTGATCACGATTTTCTGCTATCAGGAAACTACCTCTAGAGCACACTAGTATTTCTAGCCATAATAGGAGATCCAGACCTACTGAATCCCAATGGTAATTCTTCCATTTGAAATAATGGCAATAGTTTGCCTTCTAGCCAAGAACTATTAATCCTCAATTGCTCCAATTTAGATTCCCCACCACACACTCCGTTCCAGTTGAGTCTGTAAATACCCTTTGATTTTAGTCATCCATACCTTTACTGATATGAGCATGATCTGGCAGAGTTCACAACCACCTAGCCACCCTCACTTCTCCAAGCTTGGTTCTCTAGGTGACTAATCATAAAATATTATATTTAGAGTAATTTCATTTTTATACTTTTTTTAAAAATGCACAAACATATATAAAAAATTTTCTAGGTGGTAGGGTTTGGGTGTTTTATTGTCTTGCCATAGTCTAGGATTGGTATAATGAATAAGCATTACTTTTATAATAAAACAAGTGATTAAAACCAAGTAAAAAACTGTATATGCTTTTAATAGTCTACATTTTTGTATCACTCTTACCTCATTAACACATCCTAGTTCTACCAATATTAGCATATTTCCTTATTCTGACCATTACCTTTTTTTTTTTAAGATATATCAGTAACACATCATTATATTTTATTTGCAACATACTGGTACTGCTGGGGTCCAGCCCCAGCGGGTCCAGGGGTCCCCAAAGGTGTGGACGGAGTAGGCGAAAAAGGAATGACATGGAGACAGCGTTCAGTTGATCAGCAGCCTAGCCAGGATCTCCAGCCAAGTTCTGGTTAGGATTTCCAGCCAGGTTCTGTGTCCATGTTCTCTTGCTAGGTTCCCCAGGTTCTCCAGCCAGGTTCTGTAGCCATGTTCCCTCACTAGGTTCTCCAGCCAGGTTCTCTCACTAGGTTCTGTGTCTAGGTTCTGTCCTGACCATTACCTTTGAAGACATGTATGAATTTGCCTTCTGCACCTAACATATACATCATTTATACCTAAAATCTGGCCACTAAATATTTGGTGCATGAACAAATGTAAATGAACCACTAGGAGTTACTTTAGTACAGCGATTTTCAACCATCATGACGCAAGAATTTTTAAAACATGCAATCCCTATTTACTCAAGGGCACTGATATCTTTTCCCTCAGATTGTCAAATAAAAAAATGACAACAGCCAACACAACAATAGCTGTTTGGTGTGAATGAATCAAAATTGTACCTATTTTTTGCTCAGATCAGGAAAAATATATATTTTTTTGGTATCCCACAGAATTTTAGTAATTAGTTTCTGTGTACCATGAGATAAGAATTGCTGTATTTAGTAGAAAAAATACTGGATTTGGGGTTCAAAGAACTAATTTCAAATCCCTATTGTACTATTTATAAACCCTGGATAATGAGTCATTTTATCACTGTACATCACTTTTTTAAAAAATATATTTTTTAATGATTTCAGAGAGGAAGGGAGAGGGAGAGGGAGATAGAAACATCCATGATGAGAGAGAATCATGGACTGGCTGCCTCCTGCACACCCCATACTTGGGATCAAGCCCACAACCCAGGCATGTGTCCCGACCAGGAATCCAACGATGACCGCCTGGTTCCTAGGTCAACGCTCAACCACTGAGCCACACTGGCCGGGCATTTTTATCACATTTTTTTATTTATAAATTACACAATTTGAATGAGATGATCTAGGTCCTTTCAAGAGCTAAAATTCTATTCCTGCAACTACTAATATACTAATCACTGTTCTCAATACAAGTCTGATCAAGAGTTAGAGAAATGGAGACAACTGTTGGTCACACTCTGCTATTCCACAGCTCTTCTCTTTTTCCGCCTCCCTCTACCTCCCATTCTCCCTATGCCCCGGCCTTACCTGTGGCAACCAGCCCCAACAGTTCCTGCCACTGTGGGAGAACAGTGCAGCCAGTCATGCAGACAGCGAGCCATAGGCATCAGAGTCCAACTGTTCTGTTACTCCTGCTCAACATGGTACAAAGGAGAGCTTAGTCCCAGAAAAAAGGGGTATCTCTGACTCAGAATATCTAAAGACTAGATTTAAAAAAGAAAAAGACAGGGAAATACCCTGGGAAAAATAAGTCATCTGCAGCTGAAGATCATGGAAACATGAACAAGTATACCACAATAGGCTCAACAATTTGACAAATGAAGTTCACCGTCAAATAACTGGAAAGAAACCAAGCTGATTGATGTGTATTGCATAGAAAGCATCTAAAAAAATAAATAAGAACAAAGACTTATGGCATTCACAGGATAAATGTAGAAATCATTAAATACTATCAACTATCTCCAGAAGAAAATTTCTAAGACTGCTTTTAATAGATTTAGAGGGAAGAAAAAAGAAAACCCATTTTAAAGCAGTAGTGATACCACCTAAAATTATACTTCCAGGAAACTGAGTTAGCTACAATTATCTGCATTTTACAGGAGCAGAAACTGGGGCTTAAAGAAATTAATAACTTTTCCAAGGGTATGCAGCCATCCAATGACACAGAGCCAAACCCAAGTTTCTTGACTTTTAAGGAGAGTGTTTGATCAACTATGCAATATGTGTCTCTCATAGTCCAAATAAAGAAGGAAAAAATGCATATATTTTAGTACATGATCACAAATTGTAGCAAATTAAAGCTATCTACCTTCCTTCTCCAAGGACCTGGCTTTCATGAAGTCTAGAAGCCCTGAATGAGAGGAGTAACCACTAAAGTTCATTAAGTAAAAACAGCTGCTCTGGGCACACAAAAAGAATGTGAGCTGTGTCAGAAAGACCCCAGTATAATGCCAACCCTGGTGCTTCCTGAAGAGCTTGGAGACATTTAACCTCCTAATCTCTGAGGAACAGTTCCCTAATAAGATCTCTTTCATAAGGCTATCATAAAGGCTAAATGAGTCCATTCCTTTATTCACGCAAATATTTATTGAGTATGAGGAAGTGGCTAAGCTATAATCCAAGCATTCCCCGTGTGGCTCCAGGAGAAGGAAGTCTCCCTAGCTTCAAAAAACCCTATATAATAAAAGAGACCCATGCAAATTGACCATCCTTTCGCTACGCTCACCAGCCAATCAGAGTGAATATGCAAATTAACCCAACAAAGATGGCAGGTTAATTTGCATACACAGGCGCCATGTGGCAAGCAGAAGCGGGAGAGCCGGCAGCTTGGGGGGATGTGGCTCTCTTGGTTGCTCCCTCGGTCGCTCCCTTGGGGAGAATGTGGCTCCCTCGGTTGCCAGGCGGAGAGCAGAGCTCTGAGGAAGAGTTCCCTAATAAGATCTCTTTCTTAAGGCTATCATAAAGGCTAAATGAGTCCATTCCTTTATTCACTCAAATATTTATTGAGTATGAGGAAGTGGCTAAACTATAATCCAAGCATTCCCCGTGTGGATCCAGGAGAAGGGAAGTCTCCCTAGCTTCAAAAAACCCTATATAATAAAAGAGAAACATGTAAATTGACCATCCTTTTGCTACGCTCACCAGCCAATCAGGGTGAATATGCAAAGTAACACAACAAAGATGATCGGTTGATTTGCATACATAGGCGCCAGGCAGAGAGCAGAAGTGGGAGAGCTGGCAGCTTGGGGGGACATGGCTTCCTCAGTTGCTC
>NW_006288719.1:1481082-1508554 GCF_000327345.1 Myotis davidii
TTACTGTTGCAGTTGGGATGGAGGGAAAGCAAAGGTGAGAGACATAAGTAAAATCAGAGTGTCTAGGAAAAATTAAAGGGAAGATATCCTAAAACTTCCAGGAAATCTCCACCAATGAAGCAAAGAAAAAAAAATGCCTCTCTTATTCTATGAGCAACAAACCAAACTGGGTTGGGGGTCTCAGACAATTCATTCATATGATTGCAAAGACAGACAGAAACTCCCAGATTGGAGAGGGCTCCCCACCCACCCCACCCCCCCGTAAATAAATAAAAAGCAATATAGTCAGATCTCCTCATAAACATACCAGTGACAGGCCTGCTTGGGAACAAACCTGGCAAATTTGCTAGTGTGAGAGTAGTCCTCAACTATGAGATGCTATTAACAGGATGTACCAGGTTTGTTGACAGACTATGGATTCAAGAGGTAGGTCATGACAGTCAGCTTTGTAACTGAGTATACCAATGGCCCTTCTGCGTAAGTGATAAGCCATACATATCGCTTAGAGACTCTGAGGTTAATCTGGGCCAGAGCACACCCTGATGTGCAAGAATGGACCTGTGCACCTGTGTTGAAAGCCCCAGATCTTTTCCTGCCTCATATATACCTTGTGATTACCTTTATCCTTGAAATTATTAAAGTTTGATATTAGGTGTATTAAGCAGCTTCCAATAATCCATGCCTCCTGGTATTCACACCTGCGTACTCACCTCACCCCCTACACTTAATTGTGCTAATTTGTGTAACCCTAAGATACTACAGATACAATGGAATGTGACTTCTGAGTCCAAGTCATAAAAGACATTGTGGTTTCCATCTTACTCTCCGTTCCCTCTCATTTGCTCTCTCTGATGAGCCAGCTGCTATGTTGTGAGAAACCCTATGAAGAGGATGACCACGTAGAAAGAACTGAGAGGCACCTCTGACCAGTCAGTAAGAAAATGATCCTGGCAACAAGCTCAGAAAGGGGTCCATCCCCAGTTGAATCTGAAAGTGCTGTGTGACACCCTGACTGTAGCCCAACAACAACAACAAAAGATGAAACTAAGTTTTAATAGATTAAAAACATGTGATTAACCAATAGCCAGAAGACCCAGATGACCCACAGAAACCGTAACATCCACTTCTTGCTTTAAGTCACTAAATTGTAGGATAACTTGTACAGCTAATTAATATATTAGGTAAGATCTCTAATTCATGCATCTGATTTGAGAAACTAATTGTGTTATCTCAAGTGTCCATTCTGCAAGCCCTGTGCTAGGCACTCAGAGTACATCAGTTAAGTAGACAACCTGCCTTGCCTTTATAAAGCTTACTAGAGGCCCGGTGCACAAAAATTTGTGCAGGGGTGGGGGGGAGGGTTATCCCTCAGCCCAGTCTGTACCCTCTCGCAGTCTGGGACCCCTCAGGGGATGACCACCTGCTGGCTTAGGCCCGCTCCCGGGAGGATTGGGTCTAAGATGGCAATCAGACATCCCTCTGGCAGCCTGGCAGCCCTCGGGGGATGTCCACTTGCCAGCAGGGAGCAGGCCTAAACTGCAGTCGGACATCCTTAGCGCTGCTGAGGAGTCATGAGAGGCTCCCACCACCACCGCTGTACTGGCAGCCATCAGCCTGGCTTGTGGCTGAGCAGAGCTCCTCCCATGTGAGAGCACCCTGACCACCAGGGGGCAGCTCCTGCATTGATCATCTGCCCACTGGTGGTCAGTGTGTGTCATAATGATCGGTCATTCCTAGTCGCTCTGCTGTTAGGGTCAGTTTGCATATTACCCGTTTACTATATAGGATAGAGGCCCGGTGCATGGGTGGGGGCCGGCTGGTTTGCCCTAAAGGGTGTCCCGGATCAGGGTGGGGGTCCCACTTGGGTACCTGGCCAGCCTGGATGAGGGGATGATGGCTGTTTGCAGCTGGTCACACCCCCTTCAGGGTGGGGATCCCCACTGGGGTGCCTGACCAGTCTGGGTGAGTGACTGAGGGCTGTTTTCAGGCTGGTGGGCGACTGAAACTCCCAGCCTCTCCTTTTTTCTTTTTTCTTTTTTATTCTGGGATTTATTTACCTTCTATAGCTGTCACTGGAGCTGAGAGCCGGCTCCAGCTCTGAGGCCGTTGCCGGCTGAAAGCAGGTATCTGGGTTTGTTTAGATTCTATAATTGAAACTCTGTTGTCATCACTGGCCGCTCTTAGCTCTGAGGCCGTGCTGTCTGAAAGCAGGTACCTGGGGTTTGTTTAGGTTCTATAACTGCAACATTGTTGCATCCAGAGCTCAGAGCTGGGCTGCGGCAGGCGGGGAACCTTGGCCTCCTCCATCACTGGAGCAAGCAAGCCTCATGTTCGCGTCAGGTGCCTGGCTGCCAGCCACCATCTTGGCTGGTAGTTAATTTGCATATCTTGCTGATTAGCCAATGGGAAGAGTAGATAAGTTATGGTTAATTACCATGTTTCTCTATTCTAGTAAAGAGAACAAAAAGCAAATAATAAATATAAGTTAATGCTCTAATATATTTAAAAGTGTTAAGTGCTATGAAAAAAAAAATAAGAACCCGGTAAGAAGGAGAGGTTAGGGCAGGGTAAGAAAGACAGTCATATGGACACTTAACACATTGTTTGCGGGTAGTTTTTATTGCATGATAACAGGTGGCACGGGCCATTTTGGCAGTTGAATAGATTGATTACCATTATACCTGGAAGTACATACATAATTCTCCACTGTATGTGTTAGAGACCCAAATTTTGTCCTTTGGAATTCATATATCTGCATGTTAGCATCCCTTTAGAGCAATAAAAAAGTGTAAAAATAAATGTATTTATACGTTACCCGCAATCTACCGCTAGTCTATAAAAAACGTATTAATACGTGTCCCGCGCTCTACTACCAGTCAACATAAAACGCATAAATACGTTTCCCGAATACAATGTGTTAAGGAAAAAGCATTCCAGAGAAACATAATATAATAGTCTAAGACAAAAACATGCCTGGCATGTAGGAGAAACAACAAGACCAGTGTTGAGCATAGAATAATAGGAACTGGGGTTGGACGGGGGTTTAGCCAAGATAACTAAAGTGGAGCTGGAATATTAATATAATGGTCTAAGACAAAAACATGCCTGGCATGTAGCAGAAACAACAAGACCAGTGTGGAGCATAGGATAATAGGAACTGGGGTTGGAAGGGGGTTGCACAGTATAAGCCCAGAAAGCCACTGGCTTTTACTCTTGAGTGAAATGAGAAGCCATCAGAGAAGCGACATGCTCTTACTTGTGTTTTAAAAAGGATCACTCTGCCTGCTGTGTTGAGGACAGACAGCAGGACAGCAAGGGGGAAGTGTCTGGGAAATAATAGATTCCTAAGAAATATCAGCCCCTTTTCCTACCTTGATAGCTAGACTGGTCATACTCTAACTTATCTCCCTAATGCTTCTTTGATGCAAAATAATGGATTGATTTTGTCCTCCTTTTTTTAAGCTTTAAATTCCAGATACCAATAGACAAAGGCAGAAGGCCATGTAAGGAAGTACCAGCCTCTATAAAGGTAGAGTGGGCTGAAGATAATCTCTGTAAAGTCTAAACTAGAGGAATGAAAGAATTTTCACTAGCAAATGTTGTACCTATCTTAAACCTAAGGTACACATAGTAAGCTTCAGTCAATTAATACTCATGGAAATTGTCTTCTCACTTTTATTATTTCAATTTACAAACCAATTAAAGACATTTAAAATTTTTTCTTCATTATCTGTTCTATAAAGTACCAGTATTTTCCAAAAAACAACCATCATAAACTCTTCACAAGTTATCACATTAGAAATCTAAACCATTTTCCATCTGTATATTTGCTGCCGCTGATCTCAACTATTGCCCATGAGTGTGCAATGCAAAGAACTGTCCTCTGCTGTCCCCTAGTGGACCCACCTAAATCACTCCCCACAAAATCTGAGAGCCACAAAACATAGCCAAGATAACTAAAGTGGAGCTGGAATATTGCTGGACTGTACTGCTACTCTGGAAACCAAAACAGTTACATATATATATAGACTCCTATCAACTCCCAATTCCTTATATATAAAGTTACATGAAGTGCCACCTTTTACCCACAGATCCTCACTCCCCAAAATGAAAGCATTTTGAAAGTGAGGAGTATCTGATGTATACCTATTTTCTATTCCCAAATCTTTATTTTCAACTGGGCTTTTTTGTAAGTGGAAGAGCCTAATTTTGTGAGTACCAAACACTCTAAGTCCTAAAGATAATCACATTTAAGAGGGAGAAAGTATCACAGGATATAGTTTTATAAAACTAGATTTGGATCTCTTGCCTCATTTGTTTCTAAAGGAGATTAACCACTATGTTAAAAGGGGTATGGATGATTAAGGAAAACAGAGGGAAATTTTTCTCCATTGCTAAAGATCAAAAGAATTTTAGACAGGTGAATAAATTAAAAATTAAAATAGAATAAGTACTTCAAGGCAATTAGTACCTGAATCATCCTTTTCACTTAGCTAAAACACAGAAAGGAAAAAGAAAACTGATTTTCCCAAACTTTAGTTATTTTGCCACAAAGCACTAAGTTCATTTATCTATATTCATATGTCATCGTTCAATTCCAAAAGCAAATAATATCTGGCAACCTGGTTTTAATTACAGCATATACAAAGGATTTTAATTAATTTCAAATTTTAATTTAGCCTTTATTCAATTCAATTATTCAGGGCTCATGGCATAAGAAATTTTCTAATTATCTCTAAACCCATTAATGGCAACTTTTAAATGGCAATTCAGTCAATTTTTATTAAACTGACAAAGAAAAATAAGCATTACATATCCTAAACCTTTCCACTCACTATACATCTAAAAGTGTCAATTCAAAGTATTTTTAATTGATTATGAAGGATCAAACAGACTTGTACTTTAAAAATTAATGACCACAATAGAAATTGCATTATAATATACTTTTTCAAATTAGAATTCTCTCTCTTAAAATACAATCAATTGTGATGCTGTTCTACCTCCTCCACAGCTCCACAGTCATTAAGACCAATTTCAAGTTCACCATGGCATGTTCAACTACATAACATTTCTTTATTTTTCATCTTTTTTTATTGATTTCAGAGAGTGAGGGAGAGGGAGAGGGCAATAGAAACATCAATGACAAGAATCACTGATTGGCTGTCTCCTGCACACCCTCTACTGGGGATCTGGCCCACAACCCGGCATGTGCCCTGACTGGGAATCAAACCATGACCTCCTGGTTCATAGGTCAACACTCAACCACTAAGCCACACCAGCCAGGCTCAACTACATACGGTACATTTTTAACAACTTCTCCAGGAAATAAGAATCTGGAAATATTTGCCCTTCATCAACATTTTCCTGATACACTAAAATGTCCAATAAACTTCATATAGGAAGAATAATTTCAAAACATTGCTAAATGTACTCTATAAAGGAATTAGTTTGCCTTGCCCATGTCAACACTAATGGCACATCTAAAAGCCTGCTTACTCCTGGTCCAATATGCTAGTGAGAGACCGGACCCAACTTTATCTACCTAGAAGCCCACAAGACCACAAAATGCCAGTGTGTACATGGGTGCCTGTACAAATTCATTCTTATTACACATTCGTTGAGAATTAAACAATAGAGAAACATTCATTCCAACAACCACAACTAAAAACTTCTGAATATCTCACTATGAAAGATAATCTGAACATGTACCCAATGCATCAGAGACACTGAAACACAATGTACCTTCTCATAAAATGGAAAGCAAGGCTGCTATTCTACCTAGGTCACATTTACTTAGATCCCATTAAAAAAAAAAATGTTGTCATTCTAAGATAAGTTTGTCTAAATGTAGAAAGACATCATACACAACCCAGTTCTAACCCCATTGCTTATTCAAAATATCTAACTGCAATAAAATGACATACTTTGAACCCTCTAATACATAAATCCTATTTATAAAAAGTTTTACCTTTCACTCTTATACCATGCTCTCTCTTCATGGTGGTCAAAAGAAAAGCACTTAAGTGAGGAGACCTTGACTAAAGCCCAAGTTTAATAGTCCATGGGCTAAAACTGAACCAACTGAAAAATGTTTGAACCTACTTCTTAGGCTGTAGAAGAATATGAAAAACCTTCACTTAAGCTGAAACAAACAACAGAATCAAACAAAAAGATAAAATTTCGTTAAAGCCATGAGAACTGTGGACACAAAGAAATGTACAAGTAAACACCAAAGGGACTTCATAGATAAACAAGGGACAGAAGACAATTGGGCCACTTGCTGAAGGAGATGCAGGGCAAATGGAAGAGCAAACTGCTGGAGAATGAGTCTCCACTTAGATGAGTATTCCATCTTGGTCTAAAGACCCTGCCATCCCTGGGGAATCATTGGAAGCTCGTGGCTTAAAATTCTGAAGTGACTGTTGTTCCAGTTAGTGTCTCTTCCATCATGAAACATCAATGTCTCATTGACACCCATATTATAAATACTCACTTATCCAGTTTTGATGAGAAAGAACGTGGTAACAAAACGGAAAACCAAAAAAATAGTCCATCTGTGGCTAATCATAATTAACCATAACTCTATTATGGTTATTATTTTGGCTGTTTCCAATTTTTAACCATCACAAATATCAATAAAATGAACATCTTGACTGAAACTTTTTCCTTCTCCCTATTTTCTTAAGATCAAATTTTGGATATGGAGTTACTGAGTCAAAAGGAAGAACTCTAAGACTTTTGATAAGTATTACAAAATGCTATCCAGAAAGATGCTAACGGTTTACAGTTCTACCAACAGCATACATATCCCAACTTCACTGCAACCTCAATAGTAATGACATTTGTTATTCTTTTCATTCATTCAGATACCTTTCTATGCCATTTACTCCCAAATGATTATGACTTTGCTATATTCTCTTCCAGATAGTCTCTCCATCACTTGTTAGCACTTGTTCATTTTACTGATACTTGTAATGGTTAAGAATTGGAAACAGCCAAAATAATAACCACAATAGGTTATGAGTCATTATGATTAGCCACAGATAGACTATTTCTTTGGTTTTCCATTTTGTTGCCACTTTCTTTCCCATCAAAACTGGTTAAGCGAATATTTATAATGTGGACGTTAATGAGACATTGATGTTTCATGATGGAAGAGACACTAACTGGAACAACAGTCACTTCAGATTTTTAAGCCACCAACTTTTAGTGATGCTTTTTTGGGGGAGGAAGGGGGTCATATTTGAAAAAGGGAGTAATTGGGAGTAGCCTCCAGCAATGTTTAATTTCCACACTAGGGGAGAAAAAAGAAAGAGAAATCTACAGCACAAAACCGCCATGCCTCTTAGGGCCGATACCATAGAAAGTAAGAGTACAGATCTAGACTAGAGAAGTCAGACTACCTGGATTAGAATCCTGGGGCTGTGCGTCGTCAAAAAATTATTTAACTGCTCAAAAAACTTAGTTTCTTCCTCTGAAAATAGATATTAAATAACAGTCTTATACCTCACTGAGGGTTCATTAGGATTCAGAGAGATGATGTTCAGTGAGCAGTTCTTATAAAAAGTTTAGTAAGTAAACAAAGTGAGAAAAAAAACTAAAATAAGATTTTCTTTGATTTTTCACAGCAGTAATCGTCTCAGCTATATTGACTTGCAACAGCTGACCAGATGTTCTCAAACTACACCATAAAAATGCCCAACTATACTGTTGCCTGAATTCTTTGTCTGCATTTCAGGGAGCATAGTTTTTTATTTAGATAGCACCAAAAGCAAAGAAATGGGCCAGCACACTTACCTGGCAGTTCTACCTGCACGGTGAATATATGTGTTGGCATCTTCAGGACAATCAAACTGAAGAACCCAATTCACGGCTGGAAAATCTGTACAGAAGGAATGTCAAGGTAGAAAATCAGTTTCAAGATCTGCCCTGCTGCACTATTTTTATTTTACAATATTGCTTGCTAGGACTTTCTGTCACATTAAACTGATAGCTATAATCTGTAGACTTGTAAAAATAAAATTAATTGCATGAACCAAGAGATAATAAACACTTCTTTGACGAAGTGAGCTAAAATTAATGACAGTGTTTGAATGTGAAAATTATTTCTTATCTGACACAGCAGAGACAGACAGCTTTGTGTTACACAAATAATGAAATATCCTGATATTTAATAACCTAAAAGAACCAGTTCTCATGGGCTCCTAGTGAACCATAAAACTGGTTTCTTTTTATTTTTAATTGTTTTATTGCTTAAAGTATTACAAAGAATATTACATATGTCTCCTTTTTTTCCCGCCCTTGACAATCTCCTGACCTCCCCTACCCCCCCAGTGTCTTATGTCCATTGGTTATGCTTATATGCATGCATACAAGTCCTTCGGTTGATCTCTTACCCTCCCCTCCTGCACCCCAACCCTCCTCGGCCTTCCCACTATAGTCTGACAGTCTGTTCGAGGCTGCTCTGCCTCTGTATCTATTTGTGTTCATAAGTTTATAATCGTCTTTATTATCCATAAATGAGTGAGATCATGTGGTAACTGGTTTCTAAATTTAAATAAAGGTTTACTTTTCCTGGTATTCCCATCTCCATTCGAATTAAGTCCCTCTCCCAATTTCCTGGCAATAATTACTCCATATATATTTCTGGCTACATAAGTTTCCATTCATTTCCAGAGATCCCACTCTCAACTCCTTAATGCTCATTCTCTTACTATCTTTACTCATTTAGAAAGTCTGCTATGAGGTTTTTCAGACCACCTTCTATAATAGAGGAAAGGACTGAGCACTTTTAAAAAAAGATGGAAATAACAGGATAAAGAGGTAACAAAAGGAAATCTTTAGCCCAGCCGATGTGGCTCAGTGGTTGAGTGTGGACCCATGAACCAGAAGGTCACAGTTCAATTCCCAATCAGGGCAAATGCCTGAGATGGATTCGGGTTCGATCCCTAGTAGGGGGCGTGCAGGAGGCAGCTAATCAATGATTCTTTCTCATCATTGATGCTTCTATCCCTTTCTCCCTTTTCCTCCCTCTCTCTGAAATCAATAAAAATATATTTTTTAAAAGCAAATCTTGAGATAATTTCTAAACTTGACAAATTAAGAATTGACAAGATTGCCAAAACCGGTTTGGCTCAGTGGATAGAGCGTCGGCCAGCAGACTGAAAGGTCCCAGGTTCGATTCCGGTCAAGGGCATGTACCTGGGTTGCAGGCACATCCCCAGTAGGAGATGTGCAGGAGGCAGCTGGTCGATGTTTCTCTCTCATCGATGTTTCTGACTATCTCTCTCCCTTCCTCTCTGTAAAAAATCAATAAAATATATTTTAAAAAAAAAGAATTGACAAGATTATTACTTCAAAATATAAAACTAAATGTCAAAAGAAGAAATAGCAGACTGAAATAATTGCTTTTGAAGTGAAGAAGGGTAGAGTAGGGACTGGTTTGTCTCATAACTCATTTTTACCCATATGCATATGTTGCTCATTAAACAAGTAAAATAATTTAGAAAAAATTAAGAATAAAATAAAGTTTAAAAAGATACTGGTGTATTCTAAAAAAATTCTTAAACATTTACATAAGAATAGAGCTTCAGATTATTCATTGCACCTCTTTGGAATAAAAACATAAACTTAAATGTCCTTTACTCCAGTAATGGATAAATTCATGCTATGACATACTCTACAAAATACACTGGATCTTTGCACATTAACATGGGAAGACTTTAAAAGCAAGTCATAGACTAGTTTGTTCAATATTATTGATGCAAAGTTTTAAAACACCTAAGAAAGTACATGCTATTTATGAATACATTCATCTAAACTTTTTAAAATAAACTAGAACAAAGGTTCTTGACACTTTTTGTGCTGTATCTGAAGCCTACAGACCCTTTAAAAAAAATTCTTTATTCTTGAAAGGTATTACATATGTCACCTTTTCCCCCCATTGGCCCCCTCCACACCACACCCCCCCAGGTCTTCACTGCCCCAGTGTCTGTGTTATGGACCTATGGACCCTTTTTTAATGTATAAAGTAAAACGTTTAGGACTACAAAAGAAAAATTATAATAAAATATAAACATTTTTATTAAAATTTTAATATTGTACTATGTATACTTATTTACTAACATATTAAGTAACAACCTAGTTGTGGGTCTGATAACCACCATAATAACAAAATAAAAGAGGGTTAACAATATTTCAAGGTATCTGCAAAACCTGTAATGTAAAATATTTCAACCTAGAATTCTATTCCCATCCCAACTGTCATTCAAAAATAGGACACTGAGCCACTGTGGGGTGGCTCAATTGGTTAGTGCATTGTCCCATACCTCAAAAGGTTGCAGGTTTGATTACTGGTCAGGGTACATACCTAGGTTGTGAGTTCAATCCAAGGAAGCAACCCATCGATGTTTCTCATATCTACGTTTCCCTCTCTCTCTCTTTTCCTTCCTCTCTGTAAAAACAATCAATAAATAAAAATATATCCTCAGGCGAGGATTAAAGAGGAAAAAAAAAATAGGACACAGATACGCAATGACTCAAAAAATTTACCTCCCATGCACCCTTTCTTTTCTTTTTCTTTTTAAATATATTTTATTGATTTTACAGAGAGGAAGGGAGAGGGATAGAGAGTTAGAAACATCAATGGAAAAGAAATATCGATCAGCTGCCTCCTGCACACTCCCTACCAGGGATGTGCCCACAACCAAGGTACATGCCCTTGACCAGAATCGAACTTGGGACCCTTCAGTCCGCAGGCCGACAATCTATACACCGAGCCAAACCAGTTAGGGCATGCACCCTTTTCTTAGAAAGCTATTAGAGAATGACATTTAAAAAGAAAAAATCAAGGAAGATCTGGAAAGAGAATTCCCAATGGCAAATGTGCATCAAGCTTATGAAGCAACCATTTAGATTGGAGCTGGAGACAAAAGACTCTCAGGAGAGGAAGTTTCAAGGGGAAAAAAAAAAACCAGACTGTTTTTGAACTGCTAGACAATTAGGCATGTGACATCTACTGGAACAGTTGAGAAACATTAGAACTGGGAAACAAAACTAAGCAAATTTTAATTATTAATTCAAAGAAAAACACAAATGAAAGTACAAAAAAAAAGACAATCATACTACACTACTTCCCTTATCACACTATAGTCAAAACAATGTAAATGCAAAATGTTCATTTTACCAAGTCGTGTTATAACAACATAGCCTAGAGAGCTTTAAAAACACGGATACTTATCTAACTACCTCGTTACACGGGGATAAACTAATATGATGTCTTGAGCTATCCTTTCAAGTACTCCAAGAGAAAAAAAGGGACAGGAGGAAAAGGAATCATGAGAAAGACAGTTACTTAAAGTGGGTAGTATATGACCGTACAGTAGACCTATTCCCTTTGCATATGTTTAAAATTTGCCATAATAATTAACACAGCAAAACAAAGTGATTCAAGAATTCAAATTACCACCTATTTATTCTCATCTCATTTATTCTCATCTATAGTTTTCCCATAATTATTTCCATACCTCATGCAACCTTCACAAAGCTACCAATGTATACCACAGTGGCTTTTTGAAGGTTTACAAATCTATACTAATAAAAGGGTAATATGCTAAATAGACTGGACATCTTCTGGATATCCATCCGGATGTCCTTCCACACAAAGCCACAGTGGCGGGGGCCGAGGTAAGCCAGCATGTGGACATCCTCCAAGGGGTCCCAGATTGGAGAGGGTGCAGGCCAGGCTGAGGGGACCCCCCTCTCCCCCTGCACAAATTTTGTGCACTGGGCCACTAGTATTAAATATGATTTTAAAATAAAAACTAGAAAGCTTGCTGAAAAGATGGACTTTACTGATTTTCCTTGTTAAATAAGTTATAATATTTATTAAGTTTTCAGTTTCAAAAAGCAGGACAATTTTTTAACATCTTTAAACCTTTCATTCTTTGATTTTGTAGGCTCCTCAGGGTTTTATGCTATACCTATTATCATAAAACAGTAAGAACACAAAGATGAAAATATTACAAAAAATCTTCACTGATGTATATTCTTCATGCTAATCATCTTAGTTACCAATTCACTTGTGTTTCTCTTATAAGACAGCCCAATTATTTGAATCAAACTATTTGAATTCCCAGAATCTACGCATTTATAAGTAAATCATATTTCCCATGATCATACAATCTTTTCTCCAAAGCTTTCTTACCCAGTCCCCTGGCTGCAATATCAGTAGCAAACAGTACTGCAGCTCTCTTGCGAACAAATTCATTATAGACTTCCATTCTTCTCATCTGCTGCTGTCGACCATGCAGAGCAAGGATAGATATACCAGGACGTAGCCGGCAAAACACTCGAAACAGATACTGAACCTAGGCATTAACAGAAAAATGAGTTTAGTACATCTGGATAGCAGCAGCAAAGTAAGTTTACAAAATGAACAGCAAAAATGTATTAAGGAACACGATTAAATATATAGAGAGCAGAGAAAGGGATATGTAGTAGAGTTATGGTGTTAAAGCATTTTTGCTCATGTTATTCCCTAAAACAATTCTGGTGGGGTGGGGGGTGCTCCCCTTACCTTTTTAAGTTTATAGCTGATATTTTTGCAAATTTAATTGGTTGCAAAGAACATAATTTCTGGTATATTGTAAATATTAATATTTTTAAATAAATACTTAAAACTTCTTATAAATCTACCCAATAGATTCTAAATAGCAGAGCAATTTGATACCCACTATCAATTATTTTTAACATATGCCAAAATAATGAAGAGACGCCTGGCCGATGTGTCTCACTAGTTGAGCATCAACCTATGGACCAGGAGGTCATAGTTCATTTCCCAATCAGGGCATATGCCTGGTTTCAGACTTGATCCCCAGTGGGGGCCATGCAGGAGGCAGCCAATCAATGATTCTCTCTCATCATTAATGTTTCTATCTATCTCTCCCTCTCCCTTTATCTCTGAAATAAACAAAAAATATATTTTAAAACATAATACTGAGAGTATGCATTGTGAGAGAGATCCCTCAATTTTGCTGCAAACCAAAACAGCTCTATAAAACACTTAAGTCTTAAAAAAATAAAAGATTATGGGGCAGCAGGCAACTGGGGGAAGGGAGAGAGTACCAGGCCACAACCACTAGGGACCCTACCAGTGCTTGAATTTTGTGCACTGAGCCTCTAGTCTTATATAATAAAAGCCTGAAATGCAAAAAAATAATAAATAAATAAATAAATAAAGATTAAAAACACAATGTGAAGAAACTTGTTTAACAAAAAGAAATTTTACATCATTTCTTTTCCTCCGTGAACTCTTATTTCCTGACTCCACAGAATTTTATCTTTATAGCTTTATGCTTGAAAGTCTTTTGAAGACTTTTTCAAAATTTATTATTTTCTACAACCAATCTATGTATATCAGTTTTAACATTTAAAATTTCCTATGGCCATAAAGATGTATTAAAATTTTTCTTTCTGGATTAAATACACTATTACTACAATCATTGTTAATACAGAAATGACCAAAACAAGAAATGCTAGAATTTGACTTTTAAAAACTGTTAGACATAAAAAATTTTATTGTTGTAAGATGTTGGACATACAATAGTAGATGTTATTACGTCTCTTAATTTATGGGACTAAATAGAGCTGATTGCTATAGTTTTACTATTTGTCTTTATCTTATGTATTCATAAGTGAATACTATTGATTGCTAGACCCAGGCAGAGTACAGCATCACTTAATTTCTATTTTCTCTTTATAATGTAGGTATTAAGAAAATCTTATCACAAAAATATAGGAAATGGACTGAAATGAACTTTAACTCTCTGAACTCTTATAAAAATCTGAAAGGAGACTTGACTTTGGATGGTGACTACAATAAATACGCAGATTATGTATGAAACAATTGTACTCCTGAAATCTATATAATTTTATTAACCAGCTAGTGGCCCAGTGCACGGATTCAAGCACATTGAAAGGAAATTAATTAGAAGAAATATTTTAATATTGCTATTCATCCTTTCTCTATAATAGAGGTGTCAACCAAATTCACGATTGACAATGGCAGATCAAAACACATGCATGCGAATGGCACCAGCAAGAGTTTTACATGGATCGCGCATATGCGAATCAACTTAGCCTTTTGTATACAGAATGGGGCCTTGACTTACGAGTTTAATTTGTTCCGTGACGGAGCTCGTAACTCAAATTATTCGTATGTCAAATCAATAGTGAACGAGTGAGACACGTGATGCTGGCCTGATGTTGTGGCGTTCACTGTGACATTCGCTGCGCCAACTAGCGGTGGGGTATCTGAAGCCGGCTCATAACCCGAATTTTAGCTCGCAACTCAAAGCAAAATATCGGCGAGAGACAGCTCGTATCTCGAAAAACTTGTTAGTCGGGAAAAAGAAAATAGGATTCTACTGAGTCTCCTATCTACTTACTCCAGGACTTCTGTTAGGATCAAATGAGATGAGGCACGGGAAAACGCTTCACAGACATTTGGTTAAAGTGTAAAATGTTTGCACCTGGCTATAAAGCAAGTCATGTTCCTGGGCTGAAGAAACTGCAAGGAGGCTAGTCATTGCTAGGGAGAGGAAGTCAGGCATTGCTACATGACATCATTACCCGATGCCCACAGTGACTGTTTCCAGGCTGGGCTGTGGGCCATATTTAGCGCCATAGGGTCTTGGCAGTGTTGGCTACAATTTGGTGGGCTGTCGCTCCGGGATGATGGCGGGGCCTGTGTCCCACTTGGGGGAAGCCGACTGTTGCTTTGTCTGCACCAGGTTTGTGCTGCCGTTTTTTTGTAAATAGCCAATGTGCGTCAGGGCAGCTCCTGCATTGAGCATCTGCCCCTGGTGGTCAGTGCACATCATAGTGACCAGTCAGACAGTTGGAGGGACACTTAGCATATAAGCCTTTTATACATGTAGATATCACTCTAATAAATTCAATAAAAAGGTAAAAAATTTGCAAAATCATGACAGATAAAATTTATAGTAATCTAGCACCTAATAACTCCATTTAAGTCTCCCTTCAAATTTTGTTCAAAGTAAAGAATGGGAAACCACCTGAATTTTGAAATGACCTGTTACCTTATTAGAGTCATTGACTTTCTGAGTAGCTACCCTGGTGCCAGAAAGGTTCTCTGACCATGAGACAATGAATCAATAAGATTAAGGATAGAAGGACATAAGCCTTTCTTTTGTAAAGTTTTTAAAAGAACTACCATGGCTCTATCAGGTTTGGCTCAGTGGATAGAGCACCGGCCAGTGGACTTAAAGGTCCTGGATTTGATTCCGGTTAAGGGCATGTGCCTGGGTTGCGGGCTTGATCCCCAGCAGGGGTGTGCAGGAGGCAGCTGATCAATGATTCTCTCTCATCATTGATGTTTCTCTCTCTCACCCTCTCCCTTCCTCTCTGAAATCAATAAAAAATGTACATAATAAAAAATAAGTAAAAAAAAAAAAAGAACAACCATGAAAAGGAAATGGGAAATGAGAACCTACAGACCACAGAGGCCCCCTCAGGCAAGTCAATCTCAGAGAAGTACATATGGAAATTGAAGTATAAATTGAGATCATGAAAATTTTCTGCAATCTGTCTCTCTTAAATCAAGACTGACCTTGAATTCCCACTACTGAAAAAAACTGGCTGAGGTGGAAGACATATCCTATATAATTAAGAGGTAATATGCAAACTGACCCTCCATTACACCGTCACAAGATGGCTGCGCCCATAGCCAAGGCAGGGTTCCCATAATACAAGATGGCTGTGCCCACAGTGGAGGCAGGGTTCCGTAATGAGCGATTAGCAGGGACCTGAGGCTGTGCCCCCTGCCAGGTGGGGCTTGACAGGGGACCTCAGGCTGCAACCGCCCTCCCAGCGGGGCTTGACAGGGGACCTGAAGTCGTGCCGCCAGCACCAGGCCGGGGGACCTGAGGCCATGCCCCCTGCCCTGGGCTGGGAGACCTCAGGCCACACCCGTCCTGGCGACGGGCCGGTGGACCTCAGGCTGCGCCCCCAACCCAGTGGGGCTTGACAGGAGACCTGAGGCTGTGCCCATCACCCAGTGGGGCTTGACGGGCGTGGGGCCAGCCGGGTCTGGGCCTTGCACAATTTCAAGGTGCACATGGGTGGGTGGGGACTTGACCCTGGGTCCCGCAGCGTGCCCCAGACTCTGACAGGAGGAAGATTTTCATATACATTTTACTAATTTTCTTTCATCTCTGACACTTCTATTATAAAGGGCAAATAGCAATATTAAAATATTTCCTCTAATTAATTCCCTTGTAATGTGCACAAATTTCATACACCGGGCCACTGGTATAGAATAAAGCCATATAGTTCTAAGTAAGGAATTTATATTTAATTCTAAAATTTACAGAAAAATTCTTAGAAGGTTTGCAGCAAGGCAGTGACATATTCCAGTTTCCATTTTCCAAAGATCGTCGTTGCTATAGTGTGGAGTAACTATAGGAAAGAGAATAAAAAAATGGAGAGACCAAACAGGTTCAGAGTAAAGTGCAGCATGAGGGGTGGTGAGAATGGTAGCGCTAATGAGAGTTATCAATAGACTGAATATGGATAAAGACGGACAAAAATTAAGAATTCAGGGGGTGTTTGGAGGAGGTAGAGGAAGGTATTGGGGGAAAATGGTGATGGACAGAAACTTGACTTAGGGTGGTGAACACAAAACACAATGTACAAATGATGTGTTATAAAGTTGTGCATCTGAAATCTATATAATTTTGTTAACCAGTATCACCTGAATAAATATAATAAAAAGGGGGGAAAATCAAGTCATGTATTGAGATGAGGAAGCAAATCTTAGAGAAAGAAAATTTTAAATTGTTTTTCCTATGTTAAATTTGAGATGCCCTTTAGACATGCAATTGGAAATACCTAGTAATCAAGTTTGAGATGTGGATTTGGCAGCTGCCAGAATACTGATGGTATTTAAAGCATGGAATTGAAGAGGTTACCCAGAAAGAGTACTATAGATGGAAAAAGGGGCAAAGAAGGGTAGAGGACAGAGATTTGAAGCACTTTAACCTGCAGTGGAAGGCAAAAGAGAGCCAGCAAGGAAGGTTAACAGAGCAGTCACAGGCAAGGGGAAACGTTAGTGTGGAGTCACAGAAGTCTAAAGAAGTGTTTCAAGGAGAGAATGCTCAACTGTATTACTATGCTTCTAAGAGGTCAAATAAGTAAGGACTAATGACTGACCACCCACTTTGGTAGGCTGTACCTTTTAAGGGGGCTAACTCTGGAGGACTGAGGAGAGAAGAGGAGATGAGACAGTGATGCTGAGTGGAGAGATAAATCGTTAAAAGAGATTGCTGTTAAGAAGAGCAGAAAATAGAGGCAGTGATTGTAAAGGGATATGAGCTTTGTATTTTATTCTTAATCTGGGCAATATTCAAGACTAACAAGGAGACAAGAAAACATAGGACAGAGGACATCTGCAGTAATAAAAGCCTTGTGCAGAGAGGATAGGGAGCACCAATAGAGGATTAGTCAGATACTTCATCCACTGTGATGAAAGGGAAAGCAGAGTATTATGGAGTAAAATTTTAAATATAAACTCTAAATTTATTTCTTTATATATACATAGCAAAAACATCCCTTCTTTCAGAGATGTAAAGTTCTAAAAATCTAAAGTAGGTCCTAAAATAAAACTGCAAAGTCATTCTTTACATGATAAAATGAGAAACCACTACTTATCTTCCTCATAAGATAAAGGGAGACTCATCCTCATATTTATTAGGCTAAGCCAGGGGTGGGCAAACTTTTTGACTCAAGGGCTAAAATGGGTTCTTAAACTGGACCGGAGGGCCGGAACAAAAGCATGGATGGAGTGTTTGTGTGAACTAATATAAATTCAAAGTAAACATCATTACATAAAAGGGTACGGTCTTTTTTTTTTCAATAGTTTTATTCATTTCAAACGGGCCGGATCCGGCCCTCGGGCCGTAGTTTGCCCACAGCTGGGCTAAGCTATTCCAAAAGCTATAAACCTAGAATCAATCTACTCTATGCCAACAACTAAGTCATCAGGGAGTGTGAAAAAGTGGCAAAAGTCAACCACAGTCCCTTCTCTGTAAGGGAAGGAACCCAATTTTCTTATATAATCACTGAATCCCTTAATTGTAGTACAAGGCTAGTGTTGAAGAAATGTTTATAACTAAATAAAGATATAAACACTACAGAGGGTAGGAGAGGGAGTTGACTGTAACAAGGGAGTCTGGAGTGTCAGAAAAGGACTTCCAAGTATAACATTTGAGCTTGTTAGCCTTAAAGGATGCTAAATATTTCCCCAGAATTGGGATGAAGGGATGCAGGGAGGGCATTCCAAAGATCAGCATGAACAAAGATATGGAAGCATGAAAATAAATGACATATTCAATTCAGTCTTCATGGAGCATATGTGATTCTCAGATTATATAGACTTCTGGTTAGTCTAATCATTCCATTGTTCATTCTATCAGTATTATGTTCTAAGTAGTGTGCTAGGTACTAACAATACTGCAGTACAAAAGACAGTTTCTTCCCTTACAGAGCTTATAGTTTCATCCACAAGTTCCTTTTTAAAACATAGACACAGGATTCTCTATCTATGGACCCCTCACCACATCTAGCACTCTATTTACTAGAAGAGAAAAGAAAGTGCTATTTGTCTAACTGAAATTTGGTATTTTAAAAGGGATGATCCAACACAAATAACTTATGAAAAATAAACATTCAGTACCTCTTTACAACTGGAGAAAAATACAATACTTTTCTTCTTCAGGTGGCTTTTCAAGAAGGAATAGAGTACACTTATTTTTTGCTGCAGCTGACAAACTATGTAGTTCTGCTCCAAAGTGGCAGGGGTGCTTATGGAAATAAAAGAAGGAAAAACATTAAAAACATGCCATGTTAGTAATTTTGAAAACCAGACGAGAAAAAGAAGAACTCAAATATTACAGTTGCATGCCTCTTGGGTATCTCTCTGTCTCTCTCGCTCGTGCTCTCTCTTTCTCTCTCTCTCTTTCTTTCACTGAAGGAACTTGCTGAGCTGATGGTAAACTTCCACATCTTAATAAGGACTTGGGTTACATAGATATACATGTTTATCAAAACTCAGCTAAGGTACTCTTAATTTGTTCACTGTATGTAAAAATTACATCAAGATAAAAAACTTATATATTGAATTCTACTTAGTGATATGTGCATTTAGATACATAAAGGAAGTGAACAGATGGCTTCAATTAACTTTGAAATGCATCAAAAATATGTGGGTGTATAGTTAGATGAACTGGAAACGGACACTAAATGAATGCTACTACCATTAGGTAGCATGTAGGTAGCAGGTATAAGGTGTTCACTGTAAAATTTTTCAATTGTGCTACATGTTTGAAATTTCTCATAATAAAATGCTGAAAAGACATATACATATATTTACTCTTTGAACTAATAAGACTACTGATAGCCCTGACCAGTTTGGCTCAGTGGATAGAGCATCGGCCTGCGGACTGAAGGGTCCCAGGTTTGATTCTGGTCAAGGGCATGTACTTTGATTGCAGGCACATCCCGGGTGGGGGAAGGAGGGGGTTGCAAGAGGCAGCTGATCGATGTTTCTCTCTCATCGATGTTTCTAACTCTCTATCCCTCTCCCTTCCTCTCTGTAAAAAATCAATAAAATATATATTTTTTTAAAAAGAATACTGATAAACATACAAAAAGATATAGTATTATTTATAAAGCAAAAAATGAAAATCAATCCACATGAATAGAGAACTTGTGGAATGAACTACTGTGGAATGAACTACTGTGCCCACACAATTAAGTATCTTGCAGCTGTAAAAAAGGAATAAATAATCTATCCACATATTATCTGGCTTGGGCTGTACAAAATACACACACACACATTCATGTACACAGGCATCCCTGTGTCTGCTTATAACTTTAAAAAAGAGGCAGATGCCCACCAGGTGTGGCTCTGTGGTTAAGCATCGACCCATGAACCAAGAGGTCACCAGTTCAACCTACATGCCCAGGTTGCAGGCTCAATCACCAATAGGGGGGCGTGCAGGAGCCAGCCAATTGATGTTTCTCTCATAAATGTTTCTATGTCTACCCCTCTCCCTCCCTTTCTCTCTCTCTACAAAAAAAGGGGGGGGCAATAAAAACATATTTAAAATTAAAAAAAAAAAGAAAAGAGGCAGATAAACCAAAACCTAAAAATTGGTTATCCGCTGGAGGATATACAGAACTGAATTTAATTTAAAAAACAATTAATCCTAAAGATATAGCAAGTTGATAGCTTAATGACAAAGGAATTTCAAAGAAATTTGAATTGTTGTTACAATAACTGGGATATTTAAGGAAAAAATGCAAAGAAATCTTAATTTTCTTAAGTAATCATGTTGTTAGCAATATTATTGTTATTATCCTGAAACTTTAGATATAGTACCTAATAAATGGAACAAATAAGTAAAAGACATTAGGAAAGAAGATGTCTGGCATAACAAAAGAATACACATATGAAAATCAAAGAGGTTGCAAAAATAAAAGGCTTAAATTTGCTTTTTAAGTATCAGCATGAACTCATGACGTGTTTCTCTTCAAAAAAATAAAATAAGCCTGTCCACTGAAAAACCTTAACACAACGACCATCTCATAGCACCTAGACTATGGTCTCTAAACACAATATCCTACCAAAGGAATTTTACATGGGATGGAAACATAAGGTGAACCAAGAACACCAGAAGAAGGAAGCCCAAAACTACTGGGCTGTGTCTAAAGGATCCAGGTAACAATTTAAAGAGCCTCCTATTAACCAAGTTTGGAATGATGCAAGATAATTTGTGTATTAAAAATACAGTACTAGCCGAAACCAGTTTGGCTCAGTGGATGGAGCGTCGGCCTGCGGACTGAAAGGTCCCAGGTTCGATGCCGGTCAAGGGCATGTACCTGGGTTGCGGGCACATCCCCAGTAGGAGATGTGCAGGAGGCAGCTGATCGATGTCTCTCTCATCGATGTTTCTAGCTCTCTATCTCTCTCCCTTCCTCTCTGTAAAAAATCAATAATATATATTAAAAAAATACAGTACTAATTTTTATTGAAGGATAAATAATAAAGTAAGTTCAAATGTATAGGTTAATATCACTAAATAATTAATTCATCTTAAATGTCATTAAGTCAATGAGTTCATTTTAATTTTTTTTAAAAACTGCTCACCTTTGGAAAATATTAGGGAAGCAACTCTAGTATAAAAACTGTTAAGTAACAAGAATGAAGCATATATTCTGGTATTCTAACCTCATATAAAAGTACTCCAATTAAAAAATAATAGAATCAGAATATCACAATTTTGCACATCCTAATGAAATAATGAATCCAGGCAATCATCATCACTGACTACTAAAATTATAAGGCTACAAAGCTCTCATTCCTGTCATAAGAAGCTGTTTGTATCAGATTGATCCTTTGTTTTAGAGCACTATCTATAAAAGCCGGATTAAATATAAAACAAAAAATATTGTAGGCATCAGAGAGCAACCAAGGCAGCAAGGAGGTGCTGAAGGAGACCTAGAAATGCTCTGTGCAAGCACCATATTAATCTCCACTTTTCACACAAAGTATCTGCTGATTTACAAGAGAGATGAGAGATAAAGTAGACTTAGGCCTAAACATGTCAGTTCAAGATCCTAAAGAATGAACCATGAAAAACCAAATCTGAAATTCTTCATATAATTTCCCCACATATGTCAACTCCTAAACTCAGCACACACAAGGCAAAATGAGTGAAAACAAGCCACAAGTAACAGGGAAGCTCAGAGCAGGGCACAGATCCTGGCAGTCTCACAGTGCCACGGAGTTCAGAGCCTACCAAGGGGAAGGATGGAAAGATAAACTCCCCTGGCTTTCCCTAGAGATCCCCAGAAAGGCTGGGCCTCGGAGTCAGGGCTACACTCCAGGACTAAGGGCAAAACAGAAACAGAATGGCCCCAGAGTGTAAAAACCAGAATAGCCGAGGACCAGGTAAAAGTCCTTACCATATCTCATACAACAAAAAGACATCATTCATGATTTTGCTAAGAACTTAAGAAAATCTTAAAAACCACAAACTACCTTCAAAGGAACAAGAGAACTGTCAGCTACTTTTAACAGTTAGAAAAAAACATGGAAGTTAGAGTACAATAGAAAGATATCTTTGAACTGAAGAAAGAAAAACACCTACCATGATATCCTTCAAAAATGAAATAGATTTTCAGAAAAGTCAAAACAGAATTTTTCACTAGTAAACCTAAACTATACAGAAATTTTTTTTTAGTATGGCACAAGAAATAAAAAACACCAGAAAAGGTCCTGGCCATATAACTCAGTTGGTTAGAGCATGGTCCCAATAAACCTAGGTTGTGGGTTTGATCCCCAATCAGGGTATATACAAGAATTAACCAAGGAATGCATAAACAAGTGGAACGACAAACTGCTGTTTCTCTTTTTTTCCCCTCTCTTTCTCTCTCTCTCTCTCTCTCTCTCTCTCTCTCTCTCTAAATTAAATCAATAAATTAAAAACAAAACAAAACAAAAAAACACCAGGAAAAAATAAGTATTTGGATAACTCTAAATAAATACTGATTTTAAAACAGTAATAATAATGGCTTATGGGGCTTAAAGTTAAGTGCAATTAAAATACTTCACAATGGCCCTAGCCCAGCCGTGCGCAAACTACGGCCCGCGGGCCGGATCCAGCCCGTTTGAAATGAATGAAACTAAAAAAAAAAAAAAAAGACCATACCCTTTTATGTAATGATGTTTACTTTGAATTTATATTAGTTCACACAAACACTCCATCCATGCTTTTGTTCCGGCCCTCCGGGCCAGTTTAAGAACCCATTGTGGCCCTTGAGTCAAAAAGTTTGCCCACCCCTGCCCTAGCCAGTTTGCCTCAGTGGATAGAGTGTTGTTGGCCTGTGGACTGGAGGGTCCCAGGTTCGATTCCAGTCAAGGGCATATGCCGGGAGGCAGGCTCAATCCCCAGTAAGGGGTGTACAGCAAGCAGCTGATAAATGATTCTCTCTCATCATAAATGTTTCTATCTCTCTCTCCCTCTCTCTTCCTCTCTGAAATCAATAAAAATATATTTTAAAAAAATACTTCACAATGAAGGCACAATGGGAAGGGGTAAAGAGACTTAAATAATGGGGTAAGTTAAATGTAAACAAATTCAATCCTCCAGTTAAAAAGCAATTATCACACCAGATTAAATAATAGAAACATATGTAATGCTTTCAACAACAAAGAATTTATTTTTTAAAAAAAAAAAGGATTGGACCATAAGCTGCTTACAAAGACAAATCTAAAATAAGGGCATATACAATGTAGAAAGTAAGAGAAAAAGATTTACTAAGCAAATATTAAACAAAAAAAAAGTTACTATAGGCAGACTAATATCAAATTAGACTTTAAGGCAAAAAGTATTAGTAAAGATAAAGAGGAACACTTCATAATGAAATACTAAATTTGTATGCACCAAATACCATAAGCTCAGAATATCCATCTCAAATTTGAAATGTTTCATAATTCATCATAGATTCTAACTTAACAACACATACAAAAATCAGCCAATGAATACATAAATAAGTGGAACAATAAATTGATGTTTCTCTCTCTTCCCTTTGTTCTCTAAAAATCAATTGATAAGTCATTATGAAATAAACATCTTTGGATACAGTCTTTGGATTCAATTTTATCTAACAATCTCTATAAACTACAGATAACAACCAAATATTATCTATAGCAACTGAGAACAGGGATAATTTGTACAATTTACCTAACATAAATTACAAAAGGTTTTATAGACCATCTAATGATGGATAAATCAGTGTCTAGAAGACACTATTATGTTTTGAAAACAGGCAGAAAGCAAACAACAAAAAGAATCCTTGATAAACAAAGCCACCAGTACTCAGATTCTCCTAAGTTTATCCACTAGGATCACCTGGGAGTGTAGAGCCTTGCCTCTGAAGCTTTTTCTAATCCTAGACAGCTATCAGCTAGGTCAGGGGTCCTCAAACTACGGCCCGCGGGCCACATGCAAATACAAATATTGTATTTGTTCCCGTTTCGTTATTTTACTTCAAAATAAGATATGTGCAGTGTGCATAGGAATTTGTTCATAGTTTGTTTGTTTTTAAACTATAGTCCGGCCCTCCAACGGTCTGAGGGACAGTGAACTGGCCCCGTTTAAAAAGTTTGAGGACCCCTGAGCTAGGTCAAGGTGGGACTGTGCCATTTTCCCTATATTTGAAGATGTCCCAGGAAGATTCATTTTTCTAATCTATTTCTTTTAGGCCAACATTTAACAGCAATAAGTGAAAGTTAAAATAGAGATAATGGTAGAGTTGAATCCATATTGAGATCTTCAACACATTCAATTTATATTCCTAGGAAAGCACTTCTGGAAGTCAAATATGTCCATAGTCTACAATGATTCAAACCAAACATATACATCCTTCTAAATGTCATAACATCAAAATTCATTTTAAAACATATTCTCCCTGCCCTAGCCGGTTTGGCTCAGTGGGTAGAGTGTCGGCCTGCAAACCAAAGGGTCCCAGGTTCAATTCCAGTCAAAGGCACATATCTCGGTTGCAGGTTACTCAGGCCCTGGCCCTGGTCGGAGGCAACCAATCAATGTGTTTCATTCACATTGATGTTTCTCTCTGTCTTTTCCTCTCTCTTCCACTCTCCCTAAAATTCAATGGAAAAATATCCTCAGTGAGGATTATTAAAAAATAAAATAAATAAATAAAACATATTTCCCCCAGCCATTTACACATACCATACACACTCTCTCCCTCTTTTACACTTTCTACTGTCACATAAACATACACACCTTAACTGTCCAGTTTTTAGTGAATATAAGACAAAACAATAGACATTTTAAACATAAAGGTACTTTGCTAAATATTAATGCATTTTATGTGTTCCTCAGCACATTAGTCCTGCATAATGCAGCTATAAAGAAGGATTCCATACCCGAATAACTTTGGTAAATACAGGAAGCTATATTCATCTACTGCTTTGGAGAATCACAATGTCTATGAAAATATCAAAGGTTCGGAGAAGTCTTAAAGAATACTGTTTTACTTTAACTCAAAATTCACTATTTATGAAGGATAGTTGATGAATAAATACTTGATAACATCTTATGAGAAAATATTTGTTTCCCAAACCACATTCTGGAAAATCTTCACTAGAGTATTCTCACATTTAATGATGCATTGAGAATCTAAATAATTTTTACTAATATATTTACTATATCTTGCATACCTATTAACTCATAAAATGTTATTTTATTTTCTTTCCTAGAAAAGTAGTATTAATTTGAAATGTCAAATTCTTAAACTAAAAAGAGAGAACATTTGTTTTGATTGCATCAAATATGGTTTCAGACAGCACATACCTGTATTTTGCTTTTTCATGAACCCAGACATATTCAGGGTTTTTCAAACTCAAGCGTGCAAGGTCCTTTACAGATTTGGTTTGTGTTGCTGAGAAAAGTAAGGTCTGACGTTTCTTGGGAAGATTCTCAATAATAGCATTCATGGTATCAGCAAAGCCCATATCCAAGATTCTATCTGCTTCATCAAGAACTAAAAGAAGAAAATGCAGGTTGAACTACAATCCTATGTAATAAAAAGTCTAATATGCTAAGTGTCTGGTCATCCATTTAACCAATCAAAGCGTAATATGCTAATGATATGCTAAGGCCGCTCAACCACTCACTATGACTGCCCTGATGGGGGGGGGGGCAGAGGCTCCGACTGGTAGGTTAGCTTGCTGCTGGGGTCCAGCCAATCAGGATTGAGCAAGATGGGCCAGACATGCCCTGGAGCCCTCCCGTGGTCCCTCCCTGGCTGGCCAACCTCCCCCACCCCTCCCCGGCCCGATCGTGCACAGGTGGGGTCCCTTGGCCTGGCCTGCGCCCTCTCACAATCCAGGACCCTTCGGGGGATGTTGAACAGCCGGTTTCAGCCCAATCCCGCAGTCCAGGCAGAGGGACCCCACTGGAACATGAATTCATGTACCAGGCCTCTAGTATTTAAAATATACTTAGGCTGGGGAAACCAAGATGGCGGCATAGGTAAGCTCCTATACTTGCTGCCTCTCACAACCACATCAATACCACAACTAAATGCAGAACAACTACCACCCAGAACTGCGGGAAGGCTGGCTGAGTGAAAGTCCCACAACTAGAGAGGTGAAGAAGGCACATTGAGACTGGTAGGAAGTGCGGAGGAACAGAAAATGCTGGCACCTGGATGTGCTGCTCTTTTAATCAGGAGGGAGATACAAGCTCCTGCTTGCTCTGAACTCCAGTTCTGGGTGAGACTCTGGGGGACCCAGGCACATATGGGGAGAAACTGGACTGTCTGGCATTGGGACAGGAATGCAAGGGCAGCTTTCCTTAGAGGGGCTCACAGCGATCATAATTCCTGCATGGGAACACAGGACACAGAGAACCAGGAACTTCTCTGATTCAGGGCTGACTGGCAGACACTGCTGTTTGCTCTACGCTGGTGATTCTCAGAGACCCCGCCCCACGCAATTTACAACCCCACCCAAGCTGTGCGCATCAGCTTTTGCATATGAATGGCCTGTCCTTTCACCTAAAACCTGTCAAACTGCAGTTGGGTCAGAGAGCCCCAGAGCTTCCAAAAAAAAAGGCCCAAGGCCCTGCCAACCTTGTTTCACAGCTAGGCCTTATCTGGGCACTTCCAAACCCCAAAGAGGAGGAATCTGTAGATGTCTCTGTAGCTCCTGCTGAGCTGCCTCCTTGGAGATCCAAGAGCCAGTGTACCCAGTGGCCAGAGTGAGACCATACTGGATTACAACTCTTCACATCCATAAGAGACACACTCAAAGGGCAGAGTCAGTGAGCACCAAAGTACCACTGAAGCAAGTCCTGCCCCATAAGGGTGTCTCCTGCATGACGGATCTTCCAGTGTAGACACAGCTGGTCATCACATCCAATTGACCTGGAGGTCAATTCCTCCCAGTGATACCAACAGCAATGTGTTAATTACAACAAGACTGTGCAAACAGCCCACAAAGGGGTGCACCAAGAGCATCCACCTCAGGTGACTGGGGAGGCTGAGCCACTGGGCCCTATAGGACACCAACCACAGAAGGCGACTCTATCAACTCAAGGAGACTTAGCAGCTACCCATACATAGAAACAAACACAGGGAAGCAGCCAAAATGTGGAAACAAAGAAACAAGTCACAAATGAAAGAAATGGTTGAAAGCAAATGGTTGAGTTCAAAACCAAAGTAATAAGGTTACTCAAGAATCTTCTAGAAACCTCTGAGAAATTTACTGAGACCCTCAAAGATATGAAAAAAGACCAATCAGAAATTAAGCATACACTGCCTGAAATAAAGAATAATTTACAAAGATCCAACAGCACAC
>NW_006288719.1:1509066-1522051 GCF_000327345.1 Myotis davidii
AAGTGAAGAGTGCAGGAAGAGATTGGACAAAAATCTTACACCTATGAACAAGAATAGTGGGGGGCGGGAGGGAGTAAGGGCATGGCGTGGGGTGGAAACTGGGGGGAGAGGAGCTATGGGGGTAAAAAAGAGGAACTATAATAATCTGAACAATAAAGATTTATAAAAAAGTAAAGTAAAATAAAATATACATTAGGCTAAATACAATGTGGCATACTGACGGATCTTAGAACAGAGAAAGTATATTAGTGAAAAAAATGGTGAAATCCAAATAAAGTATGGAACTTATATAATGTACATCTCTTAGTTTTGACAAAGGTATCAGTTACATAAGATGTTATACTAGCAGAAACTAGGGAAGGGTATAGAGGGACTCTGTATAATCACTCCAACTTTTCTATAAATCTAGAATTATTCCAAAATAAAAGCTGATTTAAGAAAACACATTAGATAATATTGGTGGTGACTATACCTTAAAAGATTTTTAAAAAACTCTTAGCTGTGTCACATACTGAAGTATCTACTTTCATATGACCTCTTACATTCTTCCAACTAATTTTGATTTTTTAAATCTAGTTGTACTCTCTGGTTTTAAAAACCAAATGCCAAAAAAATTGTTTCAAGTTATTTCTCAAGTTGTCTTTAATCAAAATATTTATTGAATAAAACATTCTTATCATTAAAATTTATGAGGGCTCTCTCCTAAATCTGAGATTTTTTTCATTATAAATTCATTACTCACCTAACATTTGGAGATTAGTAGCATGAAAACATATTGTCTCATCCATGTGTTGAAGAAGCCGACCTGGTGTGCAAACCAGTATATTTATGTTATTGATCCTCTCAGCTTCATGTTTCAGGTCCTGAAAACAGTTGTTTCTTTTTATTACACAAACACATCACTGAGCAGCTTGTGTAGCAAAACTATAAAAGCCATCTGCATATGGCATTTCATCACAGCAATGTAGATACTCTAAAATAAATGTAACTTCTCCTTCTATTTCTGAAACACATCCAAATTTCTGGACTAAAGAAAAGTTCTCAGTGAAGACCTAAAGAGTGCTATGTTCCTCTACATTCTTTATCATATGCAGGATTTTGAGGCCATAAGAAATGTCATATGAATGTTCCAAGTCTTGATTTCCTCTTAAAATTACCAAAAACATCTTAAATGCCAGAATTATTCCCAGGCTCTCTGACACCACTCACTGCACTTCATGGAATAAAAAAAAAAAGAGCTCATCTCTCTATATTCTGAAAGTTCTTCTTGAAATGAGAACCATAAAATGTTCATTATTAAAGTTCATGGGTAACAGGTACACGAATAAGTAAGGGTCTGTGATGCTATTTTTTCTTTTTTTTTTGTGGACGGCTGCATATAAACTCAACAATTCAAGCATTTATCCTTACAATCTAGCAAAGACTAGCAAAGACAAGCATTCCAGGTATACCACAAGGTAGCGCAGAAGCTAATCAGCAGGTTTTACCATTACCTAAAATAAACATTCCTCAAAACTATATCTTCCTTTCTTCTGCTAACTCAGCAATTTTCTGAATTATTCAACCTCTTAGATACCTTGTTAAAAGAAAATAGTCTACATACTGAAATGGCTCCTTTCTCAAAGTATACTAACAAATAGATTTACAGGTTGGTTAAAGTAAATTGGTCTCAGAACCTGATCAATTCAGATACCCTGACAAATGGACTTTCTAGGCCTACAAAATGGACAACTAGACTCTAAATGACAATGACCACACCAGGATGCTACCACCCCCTATCTAGAGAGCCAGCTTGTCTGTCTAGATGAAATCTCCACCCCTTCCCCATCAGCTGCCACAGTGCTCCAACATTAAGTTATAGGAAAAAAGAAAGAAGGATAAGGACAAAAGGGCAAACCTTCCCACCAATGATGAGACCAGCAGAAAAGTCATGATTCTTTCCTACTTTTCGGAGAACCTCAAAGGTCTGATAAGCTAGCTCTCTCGTAGGTGATATGATCAGGACCCCCAGGCCATCTGTTGAGGTCCACTGTAGACGATATAAGGCTTCCAGCACCTAAAAAGAAAAGGCAGCAAATTCATGTTCAGGAAGTCCTGAGAAGGCAGCTTTTTGACTGCTGAGTCAACCTTGCCCTCCCAATCAGAGGCACCTTCTAAGCAGAAAGCACATCAGTCACAAGTGTTTTCCAATCAGAAAGAAGAAATTGTTTACTTTGTGTGTGTTTTTCTTCCATCCATCAGAAGCATCCTCCCCCAAGTCATAGGGGGAAGTGAAAGAGAAGCCCACGGCAGTTCAGAGGTTGCGAGAGCCATGCCATGAGCACACTGGCAATCAGAGAAGTCCTGCAAAGCCCAAACCCTTAAAACAGATTTCAGAAAAATATGTCACCATTTTCTGAACAGAAACCACATCAAAACAAACTCATTTTGTGTAGCTACTATAGTTACACAGTGACAGTTTTTTAGTTGTGGAGTAACATCATTATGAAAATTAGGATTTAAGAGAAAAATGGTTTTGCAATACTTGGATCAAAAACTTAAATGTGATTTTTTTATGAGCCAATTATTTTGAAGGAACTAAATTATGAAAGCAGCTGCATAACTGAGATATAAGTGAATTCCTATTGTTTTAGTGCTATAAAAGACAGATACCATTTCTCAAAGAGTGACCCAATCTTCTTAAAGTGAGCATATTTCAGCTTCATCCTAAACAAATGGCAAGTATAAATGCAACTAGCAGATTTGCAAGGGGGAGCGCAGCAAAAGCCTTCCTTGATAGTTGTACAGCAGAACAGAACCATTCTCACCTGCCACCCTGGAATGGCTTGTCAAGGCACAATAATTCACTCAGTGAGTTACTGACTGCTCACATGTACAAGATGCTATGTTAGGACCAGGGTGAAGAAGAAGACACCTGTCTGATAAAGCTTGCACTCTAACCAGGGAGATTCAATATGAAATAACTCTTAACATAGTTAGTTTCTATCTAGGCACAGAATGTTCTAAAGCAGGGGTCCTCAAACTACGGCCCGTGGGCCACATGCAAATACAAATATTGTATTTGTTCCCGTTTTGTTTTTCACTTCAAAATAAGATATGTGCAGTGTGCAGAGGAATTTGCTCATAGTTTTTTTTAAAACTATAGTCCGGCCCTCCAACAGTCTGAGGGACAGTGAACTGGCCCCGTTTAAAAAGTTTGAGAACCCCTGTTCTAAAGTCATATAATAAAGAATCTGACACAATATGAATAAGCTACTTACTGGAACCAGGAAAGCCAAAGTCTTGCCAGATCCAGTTTTGGCAGCTCCGAGGACATCTTTACCTTGCAAAGCCAACCCAATGGTCTGCTTCTGTATCTCGGTTACCAAACGGTATTGGGCTTCTTGCAAACCTGCAGTTGTGAAGAGAATAACACTCTAGAAAAATTCCTATAGAATTATGGGCTGACCTGTGCATATGTTGAAGGCCCCTTATATGTTGAGACCCTTACCCACCCCAGTACTTTAGAATGTGACTGTATTCAGAGACAGGGCCTTTAAAGAGATGACTGAGTCAAAAACAGCCCTTGTTTTTGGGTAGGTCCTAATCCACTGATGGCAAACCTATGACACGCGTGTCAGAGGTGACATGCGAACTCATTTTTTTTGGTTGATTTTTCTTTGTTAAATGGCATTTAAATATATAAAATAAATATCAAAAATATAAGTCTTTGTTTTACTATGGTTGCAAATATAAAAAAAATTTTATATGTGATACGGCACCAGAGTTAAGTTAGGGTTTTTCAAAATGTTGACATGCTGAGCTCAAAAGGTTCACCATCACTGTCCTAATCCAATTTGAGTGGTGTCCTAATAAAAAGGGGAAATTTGGACAAAGACATGAGGGATGTGAGTGCAGAGGGATAACTCCATGAAGCAGCAGAAAGAGAGCGGCCATATAAAACCAAGGAGAGGCCTTCTGTAAGCCCATTATGACCCTCCGAAGAAACCAACCCTACCAGCATCTTGATCTTTGGATTCCCAGCCTCCAGAACTGAGAGAAAATAAATTTCTTTGTTTAAGCCACCCAAGTCTGTGGTTTTTTGTTCTAGTGGCACTAGCAAACTAAGACAAAAGGTATCTTATTTTTGTTTGTTCCCCTGCTCATATTAACATAATTAGGCTTCATTTTAATTATACAGAGGCCCTACCATCTTCTTTCATCACTACTGTTCTTTAGTCCAGAAAGGATGAGAATGACAAATTGGTAAAACTTAAATGAATAGTTTCTTGTCATAGGTTGTCATGGTATCAAAATTACTTGCAAAATAAGATTTTTCAGGTTAAACTTTCTAAATCTGTTGTCATTTATAAAAAGCATCAAGAAATCCAACATGTTCCAAGATCATCATTTACCTACCTTTCAATGTTTTTTTAGACAACGGGAAATCTGAAAATCTTGTAATTTCATTTACATTTATCTAAAAAGAAAAAGAAGACTATGTCAAATAAAACAAATTAACATACTACATAACTGATTCGTCTTACAACAAAACCAATATTTATTTATTTGGGGGGCTAGAGGTTTACGTTATGCTGTCTAGCTTACCCCTGGTACTACAGGATTAAATTCAATCATGAGTTCTAACTGAAAACCATTATTCCTTCTGAAGGGAAATATGCCTCAAGGAAGCTGTTATCAAAAATATAAGGTTGTTGCCCAGCCAGTGTGGTTCAGTGGTTGAGAACTGTACTATGAACCAGGAGGTCACGATTCAATTCCCAGTCAGGGCACTTGCCTGGGTTGTGGGCTCAATCTCCAGTAGGGGGCAAGCAGGAGGCAGCCGAGGGGAGCCCCACCCGGACACAAGAGGGCCTTCAAGAGGCAGCTGATCGATGTTTCTCTCTCATCGATGTTTCTAACTCTCTATCCCTCTCCCTTTCTCTCTGTAAAAAATCAATAAAATATATTTTTAAAAAAATTAAAATGTAAGTTCATAACTTCAAATGGTAAAAAAAAAAATTCGCTCAACACATACTACTACCTTGAACATCCTTCATCTCTAAAATGTTAATACAATTAGTTATCACCACATCAATTTTAGGAATAAAATTTACTTTCAGCCCATCCTTCAAAGAATATAAATAAATCACAAAAAATGATGAGAGTAGTTCTATTTACACAGTTCAGAGAACAGATTTAAGTTAGTTGGAGAAATATATCTTGTTAGCACAAACCTTTCAAAGTTTAACCATAAATCAGTGGCATGAGAAATCCAATCTGACAACTACTCATTTGGGAATATAGTAAAGGAGGGGCATTATTTAGTAATAACCAGGGAAGTGTCTCTGCCACACTCTGACGCCTCAACAAGTAACATTTTGTCCTTTAACTTTACATTATCTAAATGTGCATTACTGATGTGCTTCATTAGCATCAACCCAATTTTCTGAATTTCATTTAGGCTTCTCAGGAGAATTATGTTATTACAGATGCTGAAAGCAAAAAACTACTGTTCAGATATGAGAATAGGCTGACAAATTATTCATAATTCACAAAAGGGGGAGCTTGCATTCGTAGGGTTCATTTATTTAAATTACACTCCAGGCAATAAAAGGATGACAGCTTGTATTTCATTTTACAATCTACACATCTTTCCCAAGATTTTTACTGTAGTCCAGACAGGTTACTCTTGGCCTCCAATGCTGAAAACAGAAATATTAAAACATTGCCTTAATCCCTACAAATCACTCCAGATAACATTGGAGAGAAGGCAGAATCAGTGTACTGCATTAGAAGGAGAAATTTACCTCCTTTAGAAGGTAATCTTCTAAACAGGACACTAAAATTAGGTGCAGTCCACCTTGGTACTTGTTTTCAGAGAATGGGATGCTTACAGAAAGAGCTAGGCAGGCAACATACTCTTCAATCTCTCTTAGAAAAACAGCATAAGCAAAGTGGGCTCTTCAAACAAATACTTCTTTCTAAAGTCTGTTAACCTCCTAGAGCAGCGGTTCTCAACCTGTGGGTTGCAGCCATCAGAAAACACATATAGCATATCAGATATTTACATGACGATTCATAACAGTAGCAAAATTACAGTTATGAAGTAGCAACGAAAATAATTTTATGGTTGGGGGTCACCACAACATGAGGAACTGTATTGAAGGGTCGCAGCATTAGGAAGATTGAGAACCGTTGTCCTAGAGGAAGAGTCTGGAAGGATAAAACATGTCCAGCACTCTATCAGCCATGACAATGTAAAGCTATACACCACAGTCTTAGAAAGAAGTCACCAAAAAACCAAAGGACATTGTTATCCTGCTAATGCACTAGAACAGAAATATGGCTCAATCCAATTTGGTGCCTATTTTTGTAAATAGTTTTACTGGAGCACAGCTACAATCATTCATTTATATATTGTCTATGTAGTTGTGACAGACAGGGTATGGCCCACAAAGCCTCAAAGATACTGTGGGCTCAGTTCCAGAACACTGAAATAAAGTGGGTACTCAACACAGGAAAGTAACCTATTTGCTAGTGGAGGACCTTGCCTTCAATTTGTAAAAATGCAACACCTCCCTAGCTGGTTTGGCTCAGTGGATAGAGCCCTCAAAGTGAAAGGTTCCAGATTCGATTCTAGTCAAGAGCATGGACCTCGGTTGCAGACTCAATCCCTGGTCAGGGCACATGCTAAAGACAACCAATCATGTGTTTCTCTCACATCGATGTTTCTGTCTCTCCCCCTTCCACTCTTTCTAAATATCAATGGAAAGATTAACAAAAATAAAAATGCAACACCTGTGAAGAACAATAAAGTGAGGTGCAATAAAACAAGGTATGTCTGTATTGACTATCTGGCCCTTTATAGACAAGGTTTGCTGACCCTGTTCTAGAAGATTCTCAATTATATTCCAAGAAATATAGAAAACCCTCAATGTTTGCAGACCTCGATTTAACTGACTTTGGATTTAATGGACAAAATTTCTGGTCGGTTTGTCCTATGTTAAAACAAATTTTAGCAAATAGGACATATGTTGGAAAAAACACTGTAGTAATTTTGCTGGCATAAATAAATATTACATATCTACAACTATATTCTACATATTAAATCCGAGAGTCACTGCTCATATGCAATGTTTGGCTAATGATTAGCACAGCCGTGGGCAAACTACGGCCTGAGGCCCTAATCGGTTTGGCTCAGTGGATAGAACGTCAGCCTGCGGACTCAAGGGTCCCAGGTTCGATTCCAGTCAAGGGCATGTACCTTGGTTGCGGGCACATCCCCAGTAGGGAGTGTGCAGGAGGCAGCTGATCAATGGTTCTCTGTCATTGATGTTTCTAACTCTCTATCCCTCTCCCTTCCTCTCTGAAAGTAATCAATAAAAAAAAAAAAAAAACTACGGCCCGCAGGCCAGATCCGGCCCGTTTGAAATGAATAAAACTATTGAAAAAAAAGACCGTACACTTTTATGTAATGATGTTTACTTTGAATTTATATTAGTTCACACAAACACTCCATCCATGCTTTTGTTCCGGCCCTCCGGTCCAGTTTAAGAACCCATTGTGGCCCTCGAGTCAAAAAGTTTGCCCACCCCTGTTCTAGAGGCTGCTCACTTCCCTTGGCTTGTGGCCCCTTTCCATCTTCAACGCCAGCCAGCAATGAACGGAAGTCTCTCTCACTTCACAGCACTCTGACGCTGACTCTTCTGTCTCCCTCGTCCACATTACATTTTAAGGACTCATAGGTGACTGACTGGATAATCCAGATCAATAGCCCTATTTTAAGGTCAACTGATTAGCAACCTTAATTACCGCTTCCCATGTAACTTATTCTGGGAATTAGGATTTAGACATATTTAGGAGGCCATTATTCTACCAACAATAACCTCCTAAACCATTCACAGTCCACCTCCAACCCCTTCTCTACCCTCATCAATTCAGGAACACAAACCACACTCCAAGGAGTATTCCCCCCCCTTAAAGAGCACCGTACTTTCACACCTTTTTGTATTTTCTAGTGTTCCTCAACTTACAATGTCCTTGCCAATGTTTTTTACTGGAGAACACATCATTCAAGAACTAGTTCCACTCATGGCAACAACCACTGGACAGTTTGCATACTACACAAAGGCCTCTAGTAAGGCTGAGGTGTGGGGCTGAAATCCAACCCCATCAGGCCTGAGCCTACAACCACCAGGAGCACGGGTGCCCAGAAGAAACACATTTTTTCAATTCATCAGGCCAGATAACACAACCTTTTTTCTCTTCATTATACCATCCTCTAACACAGTGGTTCTCAACCTTGGCTGCACATTAGAATCACCTGGGAATCTTTTTAAAATCCTGATTTCTGGGCCTCATCCTTTGGAAATTCTGTTTTTTTGTTATGGGGTGGGGCCACAACATTTGTAACAAAGAAACAGAATTTCCAGAGGATGAGGCCCAGAAATCAGGATTTTAAAAAGATTCCCAGGTGATTCTAATGTGCAGCCAAGGTTGAGAACCACTGTAACACCACAGCACTGTACATATTTATTACATTTGTCAAAATGTATCAATTCCACCCACCTCCCTAGGGTCACAGACATATTTTCGTTTTGTTTTGTTTTGCATCTATTTTTGCCTAGACCTACCTTAACAAGTACCTGTCAAATTGTTTCAAAATGTTTCTGAATCAAATTGCTCAGGCTATTGAGCACCATCTGTGTACTACAGCAGTGTAACAAGTTTTTTGCATAAATGCTACCATCTGAGGGGTCATAGGCTGAGGGTCTGCCCCTTAGTTACCTCCAGAATAACAAATCTGCTTTGATGTACTCTGCTATTTGTAGCCCTGGCAATTGATTACACTCTGCATTTTTCTACTGACAAGGTCTTAAAAAAATACTTCTAAGATTTAAAAAACTAAAACAGAATAATAAGGGGGAAAACTGCTCTTTCAATTTAATGAAAAGATTTAGATATCTGTGCACTGCAACACAGTAAAGTGTAGTGGGTTGGAGCTCTGGCATCAGACTTAGACTACCTGGGTTAGAACTCTTACTTTTTCACTTGCTGTTTAAATGATTAAACCTTGCACAAATTATTAAACCTTATTGTGCCTTCAAGTTTCCTCGCCTGCATAATGGGAACAATCTCATAGGGTTATTTGTAATTTGAAGATATGGCAAGTCAACACATGTAAATGCTTAGTAAATATGAGTAATCTATATATATAAAAGCCTAAGTGACCAAATGACCAATCACTATGATGTGCACTGACCACCAAGGGACAGACACTCAACACAGAGGATCGGGCTCCCTCCTGTCTGGATTGGGCCTGCGGGGATCAGGCTGAAACCAGCTATTTGACATCCTCCAAGGGGTCCCAGATTGCAAGAGGACACAGGCCAGGCCGAGGGACCCCACCAGTGCATGAATCTGTGCACCGGGCCTCTAGTTTAAAATAAGAATGCAGCAATGCTATCAACTAGAATAAACCCATCTGGAAAAGGTCATTGTGCACCAAACAATATCTAAACACCAGCTGAGCACCTACTCAAGGACAAGCACTCTATGACCAGTCTTTGAGGAGAGCACAGCAAATGTAATGATTGAATCAATGGTCTCTGACCTTCAGAGGTTTATGGTCTAGTGCAGTGGTCGCAAAATCATTAGTCAACAGAGCCAAATATCAACAGTACAACGATTGAAATTTCTTTTGAGAGCCAAATTTTTTAAACTTAAATTATATAGGTAGGTACATTGTTAACTTAATTAGGGTACTCCTAAGGCTTAGGAAGAGCCACACTCAAGGGTCCAAAGAGCTGCATGTGACTAGAGAGCCGCAGTTTGCCAACAGTGGTTCTCAACCTTGGCTGCACATTAGAATCACCTGGGAATTTTTTTTCAAATCCTGATTTCTGGGCCTCAGGTGAGTCTAATGTGCAGCCATGGTTGAGAACCACTGGTCTAGTGGGAGAATTAACAAAGAAGTTAAAGAGCCAATCATCACAGCCTGGTGATAAATACTGTAATAAAGGTGTGTACAAAATGCTATAGAAGCACAGCAGCCCTAACTCTACCTGGGGAGGGCAGGAAGAGAAATTTAAATCTGAGAGGACAAGTAGGTGTCCCTAATGCGGAGGAAGGGGATTTCTCGCTGCAGTGGGGACATCAAGTACCAGGACGAGAAGCATCAAAGAGCACGAACAATTTACAAAACTGCAAGTTGTTCTTTCATGTATCCCTATCACAGACTGCTTGCTTTACATACATTACCTCATTTGAGCCTTACAAAAAGTGGTTAATAATCTTGTTGCATGAAGAAACTGAGCTCAGGAACATTAAGAAATGTGGCTAGTCAATACCCAAACTGAGATTTAAATCAGGTCTGCCTGTCCACAAATAACTTATTCTTCCACTGGACTAGAGCATGTTGATAAGTTAATTCGTTTAACCATTTTCCTGAAAGTAATTGAGAAGCAAGGAAAAGTTTTGTTCAGGAGTTAAGTGACTGGATTTTCATCTTGGAAATACATCATTCTACCAGCAATATGGAGGATAGATTAGAGGGGGAGAAGGCAATCCCTTCTCCCCCTCTAATCTATCCTCTAATCTATCCTTAAAGGCCGAATCCCATCAGCCACCTGTTCTAATAATTAAAGTTCTGCTGGAACACAACTAGTGTACACCCATTTGTTTAAATATTTCCATGGAAGCTTTCGTGTTACGATGTCAGAGTTGAGTAGATCCACCCTTCTGACCTGCAATGCTGAAACCATTCACTACTGGGTCCTTTACAGAAAGTCTGCTAGCCTCTATTATAAGCAATAGCTACTATAATAACCAGGCAAGAAATAATGGGGCACAGCAGTAGGAATGGAGACACATTTGAGAAATGTAAGATCATCGATGTGACTGATGGGATACAAGAGTTGTAACAGAGAAATCTCTAGGATTACTCCTAGGTTTCTAGCTCAGCAATCTGCTTAGAAGGTAGGCTAAGATGTGGCTAGTCAAGAAAACAGCTAGTGTTTTGGTCACACACACGTACCTTCTCCCTGTATGCCCTGTTTTCTCAGTTTTCTGTCCTCAATAAAACCTTGTGTTGGGAAAGTCTGGGTGGTGCTGAAACAATAGCACCAGCCGGCCGCCCAGTGCAGGCCATCCACCTTAGCAGTTCAACTTCACTGGTGGAAGCTGGTGTGGTGGTAAACTTCACCAGTCAGCCAACACCGGTGAGCATGTCAGTCCTAATAAATCCACGTCTTTCCCAGCCAGTCCTCCGGGTTACTTCTTTGGGAATCCAAGAACAAAACGCCGAGCTTTTCTGGAACTTCAGCACTTTGCATAACCTGTTTTAAGCTCCTCAGGTTGTGATAAATTGTTACAATGGCAGTAGGAAATTAATACACAAGACTGAGAATTTAGAAGAATAAGATAATGAGCTCAGTTTTGGCCTTGTGGCATTTAGGGTATCCTACAACACAAGTAAAGACATCCAGCGCAGTCAGAATAAAAAAGATGCGAACTCAGAAGAGCTCTGGGTAGAATACAAGAAGCAGTCACTGGTCCACAAGAATACACCTTGAGATTACACCAGGGAAAAGAACAGAGTGGGAAGAAGCAAGGGCTGAGGCTAACCCCCAGAACAATTCTAGTCTTTGATGAAGAGTCAAAATTTACTACAATCCAGTAGTAATTTACTTTACAATGGCTTCGTGAGATGCCATGTATATAGCAGCAGTACTAACAGAACAGCTAACATATGCAATATTTACGTACCAAGCATTGTGCAGAATGCGTTGCATGCATTCTTACTAACTCCCAACAACAACTTGTAAGGTAGACATTACTACGCCTCTTATAAACAAAAACAGGGAAGCCACCAGAGTAAGTAACTTGCCCAAAGTCACTCAATCTGATGAACAAAAGCTAGGATGATTAGATCACCGTCATCTCAACTCAAAAGCCAAAACAAACTCGAGGCTCTCTCTAGCCTGACTGGTGATTTAAGGGTTTAAAGAAAAGCTATAGCAGCACAACACATGGTGACTTTAATTCCAGAAATATCCCACAGGTTAAATTCCTGATTATACTGCACTAGAAGGGAGCAATCACTGAGAGGCTGAGAGAGGTGGTTGAAGGTAACAGACATGGGAATTAGGGGGAAGGAAAAGAGGGGTACCGACAGCCCCAAGGAGCCTGATAGAGAAGAGGTCAAGAGGTCAAAATGACACCTCCTGGGAAACTCATCTAGGAATATCAGCTACCATGTGGGATGGGCAGACCCTGAAAACAGATCCGGAGTCTAGTTTTTCTTCCCAGTTTTTGAATGGGGACATACTTGTAAAGCAAGCAGAGAGAATGAGACAGGCACAGGAAGGAAGATGGGTGATGTCGAGGCATGCAAGCCTGGCACGGTGGTTAAAAGCAAAAAGCTTGGAATAAGAAAGACATGGGTTTAGGTTCCAAATCCACACCACCTACTACTACTAAGCTCAGGACGAGTTTCTGATCCTCTCGGAACCTCCATGTTTTCATCTGTAAAATGGGGATAAAACCCATATCCGAGACGCAGCCAAGTAATGTGAAACACATGGTAAGTGGCTTAACACGTTGGCGTCACTATTACCGATATGTCGTTGGCATTATCGTGTATATTACTGGAACCATTAACCTCCCGACCCTGTAAGTCCCACTGCATGTCCATCTTGACCGAGGGCAATGTGGGGAGCGGGAGGGCGGCCAGGCCTACAGGCAGACCACAGGGCACCCCGCGTCACCCCTCACCCACTCCCTTCACGGCCCAGCGCCCACCGGCTGACTCCCCAGGTCCGGTCCCCAGTGACCGGTCCGCCCCACGCCCTCCGCAGCCCAGCGCCGCGGCAAACCTCGCGCTCGACCTGCCACTCGGGCTTCTTCAGCTGCTTCCTCAACTGCTTCTTTTGACTCTGCTTATGGCTGTGCTTCTTCTTCCAGCGATTGAAGCTCCGCACCGGATCGGGCCGGGTTCCCGGAC
>NW_006288719.1:1522192-1523699 GCF_000327345.1 Myotis davidii
GCGCATGCGCGAAACCGGAAGCCCGCCCCCGAGTTTTCCCGGGGCACGCGCCGTTGCCGGCCAGGAAAAGCTGGGCGGTGATTGGTGAGTTGGGTGCCGCAGGGCGCAGCGAAGCAGGCCCGGGAAGACGGAGGCGGAGCGAGCTGAGGAAGAGGGCGGGGTTCAGTCCCTGTCAGAGAGCGTGGGCTCTTTAAATGAGCGCTTCCGTATAGCTTGTTGTTACTATGGTTACGTCAGAACTCGTTAACACCTAAGGGCTGTTCACGCCTGCGCTGCGTTTGCACATCCACAACCTGTAAATGGTAATTATAAAACTTGTTTTGCATATTTCGGCCCAGGGACCCAAAGGATTTGCCCAAAAATCAAACAGCTAGTTCAGTGGTCCTCAACCTTCCTAATGTGGCGACCCTTTAATACAGTTCCTCATGTTGTGGGGGCCCCCCCCCCACCATAAAATTATTTTTGTTGCTACTTCATAACTGTACCTTTGCTACTGTTATGAATCGTAATGTAAATATCTGATGTGCAGGATGTATTTTCATTGTTACAAATTAAACATAATTAAAGCATAATGATTAATCACAAAAACAATATGCAATTATATATGTGTTTTCAGATGGTCTTAGGCAACCCCTGTGAAAAGGTCGTTGGACCCCCAGAGGGGTCTCGATCCACAGGTTAAGAGCCCTTGAGCTAGTTCATAACTTCTGGTTTCTATCCACTGCAGGGAACCTCCCTAGGAATAAAAGGTTTTCCTTTCTTCTGGCCTCAGACTCTGCAGCAGCAGGTAACTGTAGCAGAGGCATACTGACTTTGCATTAACATTCTATTTATGAAGACAAAATAACTAAAAATAAAGAGTTAAGAGAAACATTGTTGGCTATTTAAGTGAACGGGATTTCAATGAGTGGTTTTCTGGCACATTTACCTACAGTGTGCACGGGTGGGACAGGAAAACAGGGAGGTTAGGTTCAAAATTTACATGGAGTGTTTGGGCTCTAAAATTCCCCTTCCAACTCCACACGACTACCCCAGCCACATGCCTATCCCTAAACAGAAGAGGGCTTTGGGGGGTGAGGGCGTTAACTAGAGAATCTCCACACTCAGGGTTACTAGATGTGGTATAGAGTAAAGCTCAAAAGGAGACGTTATATAAATGCATAGCCCGGCCAGGTGCACCAAAAGGTTGTGGGTTTAATTCCACGGGAGACAACTGATAGATGTTTCTCACATGAATGTTTCTCTGCCTTCCCCCCCCCGCTTTCTCTCTCTAAAATCAATAAACATATTCTGGGGTGAGGATTTAAAATTTTTAATGAAAAGAATATATACAGCCCTGGCCCATGACTCACTGGTTGGAGCGTCACCCCATGGAGCAAAAGGTTGAGGGTTCCATTCCTGGTCAGGGCACATACCAAGGTTTCAGGTTCAATCCCCCTATTGAGGCATGTACAGAAGGCAACTGATGGATGTTTTTCTCTGACATCAATGTGTGTGTGTGTCTCTC
>NW_006288719.1:1523931-1532032 GCF_000327345.1 Myotis davidii
ACCACTCAACTGCTCCCTATGACATGCCCTAACCACCAGGGGCAGATGCTTCGACCAGTAGGTTAGCTTACTGCTGGGGTACAGCTGATCAAGACTGAGCAAGACAGGCTGGACACACCCTGGAGCCCTCCCGTAGTCCCTCTCCCAATGGCCAACCTCCGGCATCCCGCCTCTCCCTGATCGTGCACCAGTGGGGTCCCTCTGCCTGGCCTGCACCCTCACGCAATCCAGGACCCCTCAGGGGATTTTGGAGAGCCGGTTTTGGCCTGATCCCACAGGCCAGGCTGAGGGACCCCACTGGTGCATAAATTCGTGTACTGGGCCTCCAGTTAAAAAGTAAGTACAAATACATGCACAAGCCTGGCAGGTGTGGCTCAGTGGTTGAGCATCCAACTATGAACCAAGAGGTCACAGTTCAATTCCTGATCAGGGCACATGCCCGGGTTGTGGATTCGATCCCCAGTGTGGGGCAAGCAAGAGGCAGCCGATCAATGATTCTCTCTCATCATTGATGTTTCTACTAGTATCTCTTCATCTCCCTTCCTCTCTGAAATCAATTTAAAAAAATTTTTTGAATACATCCACAAAAAATTTAAAAATAGAACTACCATATGATCCAGCGATTCTACTTCTGGATATATATACAATGAATTGAAAGCAGGATCTGGAAAAGATATTTGCTCACCCAAGTTCATAGCAGCATTATTCACAATTGCCAAGTGTCCATCCAGGAATATAATGGAATATTATTCAGCCTTAAAAAGAAAAGAAGTCTTGACAATGTTACAATGTGAAAGAACCTTAAGGACAGTGCCAAAAAACGAATACCATATGATCCCATTTACATGAAATAATTAAGGTTGTCAAAATCACAGAGAGAGTAGAATGGTGGTTGCTAGGGGCTGGAGGAAGGGGGGAAGGGGAGTTTTTGTTTAATGGGTATACAATTTCAGTTTTGTAAGATGAAAAGAGTTCTGGAGATTGGTTGCACAACAATGTGAATGTATTTAATGCCACTGAACTGTACACTTACAAAGGTTTAAATAGTAAATTTTTAAAATAACTTTTTAATTTTTGTGAGGTATGTATACAGAACAATGAGGCTCTCAGGTCTAACTCTCATTTTTCTCCTAAAGCTGAAGCAGCCAGGCAAAAATGTCTCAGAGAGAAAGGAAAAAAAATAAACAAACCTAGAAAATTCATCTCTACGGAAACTGACTGCTCTAAGAGAAATACCTGAATATTACAGCTCTTCCATGCACTCATTGTTTCTAATCAGCCTTACTCAAATATAAAAGAACTAGAGGCCCGGTGCACGAATTCGTGCATGGGTGGGGTCCCTAAGCCTGGCTGGCAATCAGGGCCGATTGGGGTTCTCTCGCCCAGTCCCTATTGGGGTGATTGGGAACAGCTGTCTGGGTGAGGGGGGGGCCTGCAGGGGAGGGACCACGGGAGGTTGGCTATGGGAACACACTGACCACCAGGGGGCAGCTCTTGCATTGAGCGTCTGCCCCCTGGTGGTCAGTGCACATCATAGCAACCTGTCAACCAGTCATTCGGTCGTTTGGTCATTCGATCGCTTAGGCTTTTACATTATAGATAACCAAAGACCACCAAACACTTGAATAAATTTTTAACTTCAGAACTGGAAACTAAAACTAATAAACTAAGCAGAGAGCAAAAGAAATATTCAAAAATTATTAATATTTTTAGAAAGATAAGGCATTGTATCTATGAATGAAAACAAAACTATTAAGATAATGAAATAAGCTGTAACCAGTTTGGCTCAGTGGATAGAGCATCGGCCTGCGCACTGAAAGGTCCCAGGTTCAATTCCGGTCAAGGGCATGTACCTTGGTTGTGGGCACATCCCCAGTAGGAGATGTGCAGGAGGCAGCATAATGCTTCAAATTACCTATGTCTCTAAAACTCTGAAAAGACTTTAATTTCTTCCAGTACTTTGAAACTTTTTTTAAAAAAAGAGTCTCTTTGAGAAAGCATAAAAACAAAAATAGCCCAGTGATGATGAGTATAACTGTCAACCAGATCTCGGTTTGTAAATACTTTTTTGTTAATCCTCACCCAAAAACATGTGTTTATTGGTATTTTTAGAGAGGAAGGGAGAGAGAGAGAGAGAGAGAGAGAGAGAGAGAGAGAGAACACACACATGCACATACACACACACATCCATCAGTTGCCTCCCGCACACCCCCAGACCAACCTGGGATTGAACCTAAAACTTAGGTATGTGCCCTGAGCTAGAATTGAACCAGAAACATTTTGGTGTATGGGACAACCCTCCAACCAAGTGAGCCACTCAGCCAGGGTAATACTTTTCTTTTTAATCAAATGAACCGGAGTTCTTTTGGAGAAATAGCTAATTCCAGGGATAGAGCAAAGAAATCACTAGATTAGTCTAGAATGTCCTGAGGTGCCGGAAAAGAAAGAAGAGCTAAAAAAATTGTGGAAATGAAGGGCACAGCTCTATTTCATTACCAAGGTGGTAGCTACAAGAATGTTGCCTAGTAATACTTCATTAGGCTCTCTACTCCTTTTATGTAGTTTCCTAGAGATATACTTTTTAAATGATTTAAAATATAAAATTCCACACCAAAAGAGCAATGACAAATTAGTACTGAGAAGATACATTTAAATATAGGTGCTGTTAAAAGTATACCTTTGTCTAGCATTCTAATCTATATATACATAAGACTAAGTGACCAGCCAACTGGACAACAAGATGACCAGCTGGTAGCTATGATACACACTGACCACCAGGGGCCAGATGCTCAACGCAGGAGCGGAAACCACAGGCATGGAAACATGGAACAGACTGATGAATCTCAAGGGGGAGGGGAGAGGAGGGAGGGCAGAAAGAGATTAACCAAAAATCTTATATGCATACTAGAGGCCTGGTGCACAATTCGTGCACCGGTGGGGTCCCTCAGCCTGGGGATTAGGCCAAAACCGGCTCTCTAACATCCCCTGAGGGGTACCAGATTATGAGAAGGTGCAGGCCAGGTCGAGGGACCCCACTGGTGCACCAGGACTCTAGTCTTTAGATAACTAATCATTGAAAATATCAATAATTTATAACATCATTGCTTACTGCCTCTAATTTAGTATTAGCAAGATAGCATCAACTGGACTTTCGCATCATAGATTTTATGATTTCACAATTAAGGAACTGTTGCCCTGGCTGGTGTTCCTCAATGGTTAGAGCATTGGCCCATGAACCTCGCGTTTGATTCCAGGTCAAGGGCACATACGTGGGTTGCTGGTTTGATCCCTGGCCTGGTCGCATGCAAAAGGCAATCAATCAATTTATACCTCTCACCTCTCTCTCTCTCACCCACTCCCCCTTCCACTTTCTCTAAAAATCAATGAAAAAAATATCTTCAGTTGAGGATTAACAACAACAAAAAAATTAGATAAACATTTTTTTCAATGCCCTTCCATGTTTCAATGAACTATAAGGTAGTTTATAGTTCTTGAATGATATAAAATTTTCAATAGTGTAAAAAAAATTTTTGCTATATATTGCATCATTAAGTTTAAAGAATGTACAATGAATGTGGAATGCTCTAGAGTTACTTTTTGAGAATCATTCTGTCAAATATATTATGTTTTCATATACAATATTGTAGCACTGTTTAAACTCTGACCTACCAATTATCTATATATCTATATATATAAAAGCCTAAGTGACCATTATGCTCTCAGCTCTACATTCTGATGAAATTACTGTCTTTTTTCCTAGTATTCCCTATATTTTATCCAGAAAAAAAAATGTATTTAATTATCCAAATAATATTATTTTCCTCAATAATGACTTTATGTTTTTGTTTTCTGATTCTTTTAATTTTAAAAATTATTTTCAAATGTCTAGGAAGAAGTTATATAATATCTTAGTTCTGTGTTTTATCTCAGAATTTGTAAAAATTTGAAACCATATATACAAAAATGTTGCTAAATTTTAAGAGTAATTACTGTTGTCTTTATGATTTTTCATAAGAACAAGAAACAGCCCTAGCTGGTTTGGCTTAGTGGATAGAGCGTTGGCCTGCAGACTGAAGGGTCCCAGGTTCAATTCCAGTCAAGGGCACATGCTGGGTTGCGGGTCAGATCCCCAGTAGGGGGCAAGCAGGAGGCAGCCAATCAATGATTCTCTTTCATAATTGATGTTTTTATCTCTCTCTCCCTCTCCCTTCCTCTCTGAAACCAATAAAAATATATTCAAAAAAAGGAGAATAGAACAAGAAACAAGTGCTCTTATATAATTACCTAAATATTTCTAAATTATTTGTTTTGACTGGAGGGTCAGGATTTATTTTTTCTTTTCTTTTTTTTTTTTTTTTAACAAATCTTAAACAACCTTTACTAAGTTATATCTTAGAGTTAACTGCTACAGGTCAATTTTTTCCCCAGGCACACAAAGGACCTCTTCAATAATAGCTCTTTTGCCCGGTTGGTGTTGCTCAGTGGTTGAGCATCAACCTATGAACCAAAAGGTCAAGGTTCGATTCCCAGTCAGGGCACATGCCCAGGTTGTGGGCTTGATCCCCAGTGTGGGGCATGCAGGAGGCAGCCAGCCAATCAATGATTCTCTCTCATCATTGAGGTCTCTCTCTCTCTCTCTTTCTCCCTCTCCCTTCCTCTCTGAAATCAATAAAAATATATATTAAGATAATAATAATAGCTCTTTTTAAAAGCCTTTTCTGCTCTCTATACTGTACTGGCCTCTTATTGTTACTGAAATTAAATACTCTTTAATTTCAAGTGAGTCCCACAAGATCTGAATAACAGCCTGAAGAATCTAAAAGGCAACCCATCCAAGTCCTCGTGTCTTACAAAAATGGAAAATAATTTTTGGTAAATCCCTCCAATCCAATCCATGTAGACTTTTTACTGGAAAGGAAACCAATAATACAACAAAGCATATGTTTATTCAAGTAATGAAATATCTTTTTGTTTCTTTATAACATTGGCATAATAGCCTGAAGTAATCCTTTGTATACGCTACTCTGAAATTTTAAAGGTTGCTGCTTAAATTGGTTCCAGCTTTTTTTACTCATACCCTCTCAAACTTGGCAGGGCCAACACGCAACCACTTTAATCCCAAAGTGCAACCTCTCTGAAATTTTGAAGAACAACAGACAACCTTTACCTCGTTGGCTGATACACAGAAACAAGAGGCCAAGGGGTTTAGCCTGACACAGCTATTGTGTTGCTGACTACTGCCAAGAGTCCTGAATCAATTAAGTTTGGCTTTGTACACCTTTGTTCATTCATTTATCTTATTTTTTGTGGGTGCCTATAATGTGCTGGATATTGTTAAGCCTCAAGAATACAAAAATAAATAAGAAATTGTCCTTGTCTCAAGGAGCTTATAATCTAGTATGATGGTCTCCAAAGTTAGCTGCATGAGAATCACATAGGAAACTTTTAAAAATAGTACTTCCTGCCCTAGCCGGTTTGGCTCAGTGGATAGAGTGTTGTCCTGCAGACTGAAGGGTCCCGGGTTTGATTCTGGTTAAGGGTACATACCTCAGTGGCAGGCTCCTCCCTGACCTGGGCCCTGGTCAGGGCACCTGCAGGAGGCAACCAATCGATGTGTTTCTCTCACATCAATATTTCTTGCTCCACCACTCTCTAAAAGTCAATGGAAAAATATCCTCGGGTGAGGATTAAAATAGTACTTTCTTAGCTTTACCCCAAAATATTCTGATTCTGCAAGTATGAAACAGAGACTAAGCAATTCTGATACGTTCAGCAGATCAACTGGTCTGCAGATTGCCTTTTAGGAACCTCTGGTTAAATTATAATTAATCATAATAATTGAAGCTGATTAAAATTACATATTTTAAATAAGTTATAGTTTAATGCACTAAAATTAAACCATAGTGAAAACTATAAAAGATTAGGAAAATAGTAGTGAATTAGTAAATAAAGCTTTCATACGCCCTTTATTCCTATTTGAGCCGTAGATAATACTAAGCCAAACAAAACCACCTCCACTCACTGACGTTATCAATAAAAATCACTGTGGTTCTCACACATAAGGATTATGATCAAGAGATATACTTATTTGAAGTAAAAAATATTTGAAGACTCATACCCTTATCATTTATCGGAGATAAACTAAACTTCTACCAGTTTGCACTTAGTGAGGAATCAGAACTTCCAGATAGTTCTTTTCAGTTCATTGCAGGCCAGCAGGTGGCAGCATAGGATCACATGATAAGTTGTCTCTCGGGGTTAAACCAAATTTGGCCTGAGTTTTATGTCCACCAAGTAGTAGGTTTACTAGTTAGCTTATCTGCTTTTAGAAAATGATTTACAATTAGTCCTCCTCAAGTTCTCTGGAATGCTTTTAATTTTTTTCTTTCTCCACCATGTTTTTTCAATTAAAAGCAAATGATTGCTAACATTTTTTGAGCATTTAGTAATGGCTGATTCTAAGAGTGAGGCAAGAAATAGATAAGATAAGCCTGGGGTACTTTGTAGGATCAGAAAGTAAGCAAGAACTCAAAACACAAAACAAAAGAAAACAACGTCCCACAATGATGGGATATATCAAAGGAATATAGGAGCCAACCAAAAGAGCTACCAATAGCCAAACCTAGAAAAAGTTGAGCAACAAAATAAATAAGGCAATATTGGATAGTAACCCAAAGTATAAAATAAATATACAGGAATCCATTCTGATGTAAATAAATGATTGAATAAATAAATAAATAGGGAGGGGGGATAAAAAATGTCCCATGCAAAAGAATTTTAAATAATGTATGCAGATACTTACTTTTAAGGAGATGGAACATAACTCCACCCCGTACGTCAATGGTTCTCAACCTTTTGGCCCTTTAAATACAGTTCCTCATGTTGTGACCCAACCATAAAATTATTTTCCTTGCTACTTCATAACTGTAATTTTGCTACTGTTATGAATCATAATGTAAATATCTGATATGCAGGATGGTCTTAGGCGACCCCTGTGAAAGGGTAGTTCAACCGCCAAAGGGGTCGCGACCCACAGGTTGAGAACCGCTGCCTTAAGTCTAAACTGTGCATGTTGACTTTCTCCCAAAATGTACAGTATGAAAAGGGAGTTTAAAAAGGGTAACTCTACAGTGAAAGAACCTGATAAACACCACCTCATCCAGGTGATCAAGATCAACAGCAACAACAAAAACCATTAACAGCAACAGTGGTAGGTTACATTGAGAATAGGTACCCTTGATATAAGGTGATGAAAAAAGCACTTTGTTTCTATGCTCTTCCTCCCCAAAACACATTGCTTCAATCCAATCATGAGAAGAACATCAATAAAATCCAAATTGAAGAAGTCTGCCAAATATTTGGCCAATACTCCTTAAAACTGTCAGATCACCAAACCAAGGAGAGTCTGAGACACTGTTACAGCCAAGAAGAACTTGAGACATGCTAACTAATTGTAATGGGGTATCCTCAATAGGATCTGGAACAGAAAAAGAACAATAGACATTCATTGAGAAAATCTGAATAAAGTACATACTTTAATTAATAATAAGGTATCAAGCCCTAGCTGGTTTGGCCCAGTGGATAAAGCACTGGCATGTGCCCTGAAGAATCTCAGGTTTGATTCCAGTCAAGGGCACATGCCCAATTGTGAGCTTAATCCCCAGTAGGAGGCATGCAGGAGGCAGCCAATTGATGATTCTCTCTCACAGGTTTCTATCTCTCCCTCTCCCTTCCTCTCTGAAATCAATTAAAAAATCTATATATATCCTATCTAATAAAAGAGAAACAGGGTAATTAGCTGTACATCCGCTACCCTTCCCATTGGCTAATCAGGGAGATATGCAAATTAACTACCAACCAAGATGGCGGCCGGCAGCCAGGCAGCTGACGCAAACAGGGAGGGTTGCTTGCTTCAGTGACGGAGGAAGCCAAGGTTCCCCGCCTGCCTTGCCGGCCTCTCAGCTGCACTCTGAGCAACTTTGTAACACATACAGAAGCTAAACAAAACCGGGGGCTTCAGCCAGCAGGACCGCAACATTGTTTCAAATAGAGAAGGGTAAACAAAGGCCAGAAATCTGCTTTCAGCAGCGGAGGTCTCATA
>NW_006288719.1:1532916-1545730 GCF_000327345.1 Myotis davidii
ATATATGTAAATTATGTCTTAATAAGGTTGCTATGAAAATCATAAACAAAAGTATGAGAAATCCAGGAAAAAACACTGGTCCCCTACATTATATATGAGGCATTTACGGCAGCCCCAACATAGTGCTTAGTTCATCTATATATATAAAAGCCTAAGCGACTGAATGACCACTCGACTGGTTGCTGTGATACGCACTGACCACCAGGGGGCAGACGCGCAATGCAGGAGCTGCCCCCTGGTGGTCAGTGCGCTCCTACAGCCAACCTCCCCAGCTAGCTGCCCTCCCCTGCCTCCCATTGGCCCTGATCGCCGGCCAGGCCGAGGGACTCCACACGTGCACGAATTTGTGCACCGAGCCTCTAGTATGTATTATAATAAATAATAAGGTATCAATATTGTTTCATTAATTGTGGAAAATTTACTGAAAATATCAATTTTAATTGATTTTAGAGAGAGAGAAAGGGCAGGGAGAGAGAGAGAAACATCTATTTGTTGTTCCACTTATTTATGCATTCATTGGTTAATTCTTGTATGTGCCCTGCCAGGGTATCCAACCTGCAACTTTGGCATGTCAGGACCACGCCCTAACCAACTGAGCTAACCTACCAGGGTGTGGGGCATATAAGAACTCTGTGTGCTATCTTTGCAATAATTCTCTAAATCTAAAACTTTTCTAATATTTCAAGTTTATTTTAAGAGTTTTTATCAGAATTTTCACAGGCATCAGTAAATTATCCTAAATATCTCAAGGTAATAATACTTTAATTGAACCTCTGAGACTGAATGCCTTAAATCTACATAGAAAAAGGATATTCTAAATGCAAGGATGCATGCTAGCTTCAGTTTGCATGTCTGCATTGATCAGTGTGTTTTGCTAGTCATCTGCAATATAAACAAACAGAAACTATCATTAGTTACGCAAATCTTGTTTTAGAATCTGACTGCCTCCCCATGTCCCTGACTTTAACTGTGTAAGCGTCTGAACTAGAAATCATGGGCCTAATAGTATCAACTGCCCATGTCTTTAAATGCTTTCTTTCAAAAAAATGTTTGCTTCCCCACAGAGAACCTAGCAAGCGCCTTACAATATCTATTTGTCCATGCACTTATTATTTATTTATTTTTATTCTTTGCAGCTTACTCTAGAAAATAAGAGTTTACCCAAAGTGCTCTCCTATTAATTAGAGACTAATATACTTTCATGTGAAGATGATCTGCCTCTTTTGTTTGATGTTTAATGTTTACATGACATCAGCTAAGCACTTATCTGAGTCTCATAGAAATCTTAGAAACAACTTCCTGGGGTTTACGAACAAATGAGGCAGTAGAAATCAGAGGCCAGTCAATCAAATTAACCTCCGAGGCCAAGTCTAATGTGTCTGAATATAATTTTTTTAAAAGAGCTCATCTCCATTCTTTTGAAAGCAGGGGATATGAGTTTGACTAAGTTAGGAAGAGTGTTTTGCTGTGGTGCTAGTTTTGGTTTTGGTATTTTGATCTTTGGGGTGTGTGTGTGTGAGAGAGAGAGAGAGAGAGAAAGAGAAAGTGAGGACCTGAGGGAAGCGTCCAGAGTGACTGATGAGCAGTAGTTAATGGTTTGGCTGGGTGGCCAGGGATGGGGAAGGACTCAGAGGGAAGCTGTTTCCCTCACCCTGCAGGCTACATCAGGGCCTTCCCTGGAGCCAGGGCAGCTGAGTTTGAGTCTCCCAGTATCACAGAACAATACACAAGCGTTTACAGAGAACATGAAGCTCTACAAACTCAGCTTCTCCCTTGCTTCCTGTAGTCTGTCTATACCCCTCTTCTCTTTATCTCTCAAATATCTCTTCTCTGGGAATGCTCTTTAGAAAGGAGGAGGAGGAACACTGAGAAAAGGAGTTACAGTTGAAGAATTGTGGCTGGCAGCCCCCCAGCGTGGACAGGGCTGTGTAGGCACCTCACAGTCTGTGGGCCCTGACACTTGACATCAACTGAGTCAGCCTCATTTTGACCTACAGTGAGTATGAAAGCTACACAAATGACAGTTAATTGTCAATGTGAGTATCTTGATTCACCTACCTTGTATTTTTTGCTATAAAGCAGAAAAATGAAGACAAGCTTAAACATCTCATCAAATCCGGGGTCTTTGAAATAGTCACGTATAACAAGTGGATGCAACCAATAGTGCTTGTACTTGAAGGCCAGTGAACACAAAAGGGGTCAAAGACCTGGAATATGAGGAAGAAAATGAGAGTCAACAGCTAAGAATAAATATTCTCCTACTTCAGAGATGTTGTAAACAAGAAAAATCTGAATGACAGCACTGAAAGTAAAACAGGTTAAATTTGTATTAGAATCTCTATTTATATATGATGAAACTTAAGATGTTGAAAATGAACCAAAATGCTTTAATTGAAAAGATAAAGAAAAGATAATTTTAGACAGTTATCAATAGCATACAGACCCTGGGAGAGAGAGAACCTAAGAAACTCAAAAAAAGAGTTTCTCCAAGTTATGAAGCAAGAGATGAATTTATTTAAGGATGAAAGAATAAATAGCAATGTAACCTACCCAAGGTCACTTTAACTGATAGAGCCTTAGAAAGGATGGCCTCAGCATAAATGCAAACAGTTATGGTTGGAATCACGCTAATACAGTATGTCCAATCTAGAAAGCCAACAACTACCAAGACCTGACTGGTGAATAACAGAGCCGGGGTGCAGACACTATGCCCAGTCTAGCTCCAGAGCTCACTGTTTTAATCACTTATCTCACTGTAAGATAAGGCAAACACAGTTATATTGGCCATGTAACTAAAAGAGCGACTTTATCACTACTGTATACCTCATTTTCCTCATCCTATATAATAAAACTCTAATATGCAAATTGACCAAACAGCAGGACAACCGGTCACTATGACACACACTGACCACCAGGGGGGTGGCAACCCGCAGTGGCGATCGGGGGGAGGGGCCGGCCAGTGGGCAGTGCCAGGTCGCCAGCCAAGGCAGGTGTCAGTGGGGGCGCCCCCCCGATTGCCCCACCCACCAGTCACCCCACAGATGATCCTGATCACCAGCCAGGCCAAGGGACCCTACCCTATATATTGGAAACAGTCTCTTAGATTTAAAAATTAAAACCTGACAAGGCTACTCTAACACTGAAAAAAACAGGATGATGCAGTGATGACATGCATGGACTCTGGCTTGCACATTTTGAGGTCAGCCCTGATTCTGACACTTATAACTGTGTGGCAAAGCCAATTACTTAACTTCTCTCTGCTTCAGTTTTTCCACCCATAAGATGGGGAAAATGGTACCACTGCCTCAGAAGTAGTACTTTTTATAATCAGGGCAAAAAAATGTAACTGGCCATACAATAACAAGATGGCTTTCACCGGTATGAAAAGTATGGTCACTGGTGCATGCAGTATCCCAGATTGCAAGAGGGATAGTCAACTACTAGTTTAGGCCCGACATCCCCAGAGGGGTCCCAAATTGCGAGAGGGCGCAGGCTGGGCTGAGGGAGCACCCCCCTCCCCCACATAAATTTTGTGCACCAGGCCTCTTGTATGTAATATGAGGGTGAGGGTTCTAATACTTGGGTGCTTTGTGAGGATTAGAGATAATGCCTAAAGCAGTGGTTCTCAACCTTGGCTGCATATTATAGCATCACCTGGGAATCTTTTTAAAATCCTGATTTCTGGGCCTCATCCTCTGGAAATTCTGTTTCTTTGTTACTAATGTTGTGGCCCCACCCCATAACAAAAAAAAACAGAACTTCCAGAGGATGAGGTCCAGAAATCAGGATTTTAAAAAGATTCCCAGGTGATTCTAATGTGCAGCCACGGTTGAGAACCACTGGTCTAAAGGCTCTTGGCATGTGTTCCGATCATAGCAGTATTTACTATTAGTTGCTGTCACTGCTGTTGCTGTTATGACTAGCCTATCCTCTGAATATTGATGTTGTTATTTTGTGATAAAAGCCTGATATCTGTGATAAACACAAAATATTTTTTAAAAACTGTTTTAATTACTGTTCTCTATACCTCGTTGTAAGACACCTCACAAGGTTTACTCTGTTATGAAGAACTTTTTGCCCTTTTGATTTGTATGTGTTGATCTTGTGTCCAATAACCCTGCTGAGTACTCTTATTAGTTCTAAGTTTGTAGATTTTCTTGGAAGCTTTTACATGTCAATATCAATAATTTTGTTTTTTCTTTTACAGCACTATATCTTTTATCCTTCCTTCCGACCTTTCTGCCTTCCCTCTTTCCTTCCTGATTTCCTGATCATGTCAACTAAAACCTCCAGGATAATTTAGAATAGGAAGGTGACAGCAGACATCCTTGTTAACATTACTGTTCACTAGTTATATTGAAAAATTGTAATATGGAATGAACAGATTTTTGAAGATTGCCCAGGGACTCTAGAAACAATATAATATTTCTATTTAAATATATTTAATTTTGTAAATAATTGATTTATTAATGAACTTTTGAACATAATCTCTTGGTAAGTTAAAAATAGCATTTAAAAAAAAGTTTTTCTTGATTTTAGAGAGAGAGGAAGGGAGAGAGAGAGAGATAGAAACATCTATGAACATCCATCAGCCACCTCCTGCTTGCCCCCTACTGGGAATCGAGCCCGAAACCTGAGCATGTGCCCTGACCAGGAATCGAACTGTGACCTCCTGGTTCATGGGTCAACACAACTACTGAGCCACACTGGCTGAGCTGAAAGCATTTCTTGTTTGGCCATCAATATATACGTGCTTCTGCCTGATCATTTAGCTGGTCAAGATTCCTTCAGTACAAACACAAATCATTCATGGAAGAAACAAACCAATTTGTTTGGAAGCAGGCCTCTACCATCTGATCTGGAAACAGAAAACAAGTTCAAAATTATATCAGCAACAAGAATCAGTGTGGAATGAAAAAGCCTTAGCAGATAGCAGGAGGGTCAATGCTGTGTTTGAAATCCTATTTGTACTTCATATTCTGGTGAAATTACATATTGAATTTAATGACTTCAGATCATTAGCAACTCCGCAGTCATCCAAGAAAACAATGCAGTAGCAAAGGAAGAGATGGTTTTGAAGGCATTTGGTTTTTAAACACACAGATATTTACCACTGGAGGTCATTGTACAGCTATGTATATTTTATTGTCAACGAAGTATGAGTGTATGCCTATAAACATCCAGCTGGGGGTTGCCACGCGTCATATTCATGATATTTACCACTTGTGTGATTATGATGCTGTCTAACATCAAGCACAAGAATCAAATATGCCTTGGGTATACTTGTAATGGTTTATAGTTTAATGGGCTTTCCATTTCTTACCTCCTTGATTTTGTGTGCTAGATCACTCCCCATATATTCTCCTGTCTCAAACACACTGCAAATGATTTTTCCATCAATCCTCCCTGCACTGAATTCCTGTGCTCAATCAATATTTGTTTAATGCAGTGGTTCTCAACCTTGGCTGCACATTAGAATCACCTGGGAATCTTTTTAAAATCCTGATTTCTGGGCCTCATCTTCTGGAAATTCTCTTTCTTTGTTATGGGGTGTGGCCACAACATTAGTAACAAAGAAACAGAATTTCCGGAGGATGAGGCCCAGAAATCGGGATTTTAAAAAGATTCCCAGGTGATGCTATAATGTGCAGCCAAGGTTGAGAACCACGGGTTTAATGAATAAAAGAATTACCTTAACAGTCATTTGGCATCCTAATAAGGTCTTGTAACATCCATTTTCTTTTCTTGTATTTCTCATTCTTTCCAAATGTTATTCTGAGTTTCTTGACTAACTACTTGTTTTATATTTCTTAGTATCTCTCAATACAAAACAGAGTAGGAGCACAGTAACTTTATTCATTGAATATTTCTTATAATTTCAGCATAAAGCAGTTATTTATTCAATGTAAAGAAGAAGTATTTAGATGCTTTGTGGAGTTTTATTGCATTTTTAGTGGTTTAATACCTACATTTTAATAAGAAGATATAATATTCAGGATTAGGACTCTATTCTGGTTTCCAAATCCATGTGAAAATCAGTAAGTGAAGAGAATAGTCTTTGGCTTAACGTGTTTTTATTATTATACTCATAAATAAATCTTGACTTAGTTGAGATTCATTTACTCAATGTCATATCTCATGTTTCTATGATATTGTTCAAATACCCAAGCTGTCCTACTGGCCAAGTAATGAAAAGTGGTAGACGGACTGACAATTGGGGCCTGTATAATGTACAACCACTATCAACAGCATTAGAATCTGTTTTTGTTATTACTGTCATTATAATAAAAGTGTCCACTAAAAATCATTGTTCCAAATAACTTTACATTAAATATTAACTTGAAAATTTTTATTAATATGCAAAGTGTCACAAAGTATTTTCCTTTAAGTAAAATGGAATGTAACACTGAAGTAAGCTAGTCTTTATCCACTCTTGGGAGTATTGTACTTGGCTAAACACAAAAACAAAATGGAAAATTTGACTATCAGCTTCAGTGGTCAATTCTCAGAAAATGTGACAATTATAAACTTGTGGTACCTAGTCCCAATAGTCTCAAAACATCTGAAGCAAAAATTTGATAAATCCATGAGCAAAATGGGAAATTTTTAACATAAATCTTTCAGTAATATACATGTCAAATAAAAACACGATTAATAAGTATGTGGATTTTAACAACACAATTAAGATGTTTAACCTAAACATATGTATAAAACATTCCACACAATTGAGCAATACTCATCCCTTTCAAGCACAGAGAGAATGCTTTCAGACATTGAATGTAGACTAGTCAAAAAACTAATTACAACACATTTCATTTGGCATCATATGTAACCTCTCCACAAAGCAAATAGATGTCCACATTTTCCTCTTTCAATGTTAAACCTTGGATAAACCTGTAATGATTAGTTGACTGGTCTGAGGGATGCTCAGAGAACTGGTAACACATTGTTTTGGGTATGTCTGTGAGGGTGTGTCTCTAAGAGATTAAGATTTGAGCCGGCATATTGAGCAAAGATCACGCTCATCAAAGCAAGTGGGCATCATCTAATCTGGTAGGGCCAAGTAGAACTAAAAGGCAGAGAAAGGCCAAATTTGCTCTCTGCTTGAGCTGGGACGTCCCTCTTCTGCTGCCCTTGGACATCACCATTCCTAGTTCTCAGGCTTTTGGATTCAGACGGGGACATCAACCATCTTCCCCCAGTCCTCAAGTCTTCAGGTTTAGACAGGAACTACTAGCTATCCTGGACCTCCAGCTTACAGGCAAACTGCTCAGCCTCTATAATGAATGAGTCACTCCCTCATGGATAAATCTCTTTCAGCCTGGCCAGTGTGGCTCAGTGGTTGAGTGTCGACGTCTGAACCAGGAGGTCACAGTTCTATTCCCAGTCAGGGCACATGCCCCAGTTACAGGCTCGATCCCCATGTGGGGTGTGTAGGAGGCAGCCGATCCGTGATGCTCTCTCATCATTGATGTTTCTACCTCTCTCTCCCTCTCCCTTCCTCTCAGCAATCAATAAAAATATTATTTTTAAAAATCTCTTTCAGTGTATCTCTATGTATCCTATTGGTTCTGTTTCTCTGGAGAAGTCTGACTATTACAAACCTAAGGACAGAATGAGCTCTACCTTCTGCCACCCTGTCTGGTTTCTGAGAGATCTCTGTACCGAGAGCTTCTTGTCACATTGGGCCAATTCAGTACAGTAAAGAGAAAGAGCCATATGGACAGATAGGGGGAGCCTCTCATTGACACATCTGAACTGAGCCTCCCTCGGTTCTTGGGTGACCAGTGAGCTTGTCATGGGGTCCTCCATAATTGGACAGGCGATCCCACAACAATGCTAGAGATGGGTGGAGTCAGGGGCCTGGGGCCTGAGTTGGAAACCCAGAAGTCTCCCGCTGGTAATAACTGAGAGGATATCAAATATGCAAGGGGGAAAACCAATGTCCTCAGAAGAAGGCTGAGTCTAAAGAGTAAACCTTGGGTATACCATCCAGCAGGACCAGATAGAGGACATCTGGTAAAAACTCCCCTCCCTGCAACTAGGTCACATAAGCCACTCCCCTTACGGAAAATTCCAGGGAAGGAAAGGGAGGTAACAGGCTTTTTGTAAAAACCTCGCCTTTTTAGCCAAATGAGAGCTTAAAGGACTATTTAATCATAGAATTGGAATAAGTTTGAACAGGATCAGACATTCAGTGAGGTGTATGTGAGTGGTGCCTGAGGACAATAATTAGTTGTAGACAAGAGAACCAGTCTGTATGCATCTGCGCTGCTGCAACTGTAAGTACATAATATTATTTGGCTTTATATATTTTTTATTTTGTTTTTCTGATTATGAAAAGAATATAGAAAGATAAAAAAGCCCAGAAAAGAATGAAGAAGGTACAAAGTATCCATAATGTTATCATGTCCATGACAGCTAACCACTCCTAACATTTTGACAAATTTCTTTAATTTCTGTTATGCATTAATAAAACATTGAGTTTCATAAAGCGTGTGGGTTTTGTATTCTGATTTTTCATACTTGAGTGTTTTCCAGTGTCTTTAAATTTTCTTTTTAAACTTAATGTTAAAAGCTACATAAATTACATTTATGGATTTATGAAAAATTATTTAACCAAGTACATTTTGTTCGTTTCTGATTTTGTTAGATTAAAAGTAACATCACAGTGAAGAAGTTTGTATATTAAACTATGTCTGCAATTTTCCTTATATCCTTATGAAAGGTTCCTAAGAGGTATCATTGCACAAGTTGATCTGAGTATTTTTTTAAAGCTCTTTAAAGTATGTAGCTAGATTGCTATTCAGATGACTTTTTAACAATTTATGATCACATCAACAAAATCTTATTCTTAACAATTAAGATCTATTTATAATGTGATTACTTATGTAATGGAGTGTCTTCTGGAGACTGAAAAAAAGTACAATTTAAAAACAAACATCTTCTACTTTCTGTATGAAAAATTGGATTTACCTTAAAACATGGTTCCTCCTAGTTCTAGGAGGAAATAGTGAGGACTGTAGGTGGCCCGGATGCCAAGTTGAGAGCTAACTTATCTTCCAATAACCTCCATGATGCCATAGCAGAGGTGTGTATGTGTGTGGCGGGAGGGGCGGGGGAGGGGGAAGGGCCTGGTTTATCGAAGGGGAATGGAGAGAGCTGCAGCCAGTGAGACCTGAGGGAAGTGGAATCACCAGGAGAGGATAAGCCAGCACTCCCAGGAGGGAGAGCTGAAAGAGTCATCTATGTTCACCACCTGACGGCTGCAGCCCTACTTGGTCTCAGGACCATCTTTGTTAAGAACCTTATAGATCTATTGTTAGAAAGCGCACATATTCATAACTACTGTGTGATAGGATAAGCAAATTTGAAGCTCCAGAAATGCAAATAGCATAGTTTACTTGAGATAAAATAAAATTAGAAAGGACTACTCAAACAAAAAAAGAACAATGGACAACTTATGCCTGTGTTTTGTATATTAACCTAGCATTATTTACAAAAGGAAAGTTCCCTATTTTATTTTATTTTTTTAAATACATTTTATTGATTTTTTACAGAGAGGAAGGGAGAGGGATAGAGAGTCAGTAACATCAATCAGCCGCCTCCTGCACACCCCCCACTAGGGATGTGTCCGCAACCAAGGCACATGCCCTTAACTGGAATTGAACCCGGGACCCCTCAGTCCTCAGGCCGATGCTCTGTCCACTGAGCAAAACCAGCCAGAGTGAAAGTTCCCTATTTTAGATACAAGGAAGGGGATGGCTGAATTGATCTGGTATTGATGATTTGCAGGATGGAAGTGATAGGAAGACAGGGGAGAGAGGGGGTGTTATGGCAAAAGAATAGTTAAAATAATGTACCAAGATGTTGAGGCTGGATTGGGAAGTGAAGCTAGACGAAGACTGTAGAGGCCCAGGCAGACCATCCCAAGACATCACACATGGCATATTAATTATTTTTAATTATAAAGTTATTTAAGGAATTTCCCATGCAGGAAAATCTGACTTCTCTGTCCCCCTAGAAGCAGGAGATAAATTTCCCATGTAATATGTACCCAGCCTGTTCCTGAGGGGTTGAGACAACCTTATCACAGGAGTTAGAGTGAAAAGCTTATATAAACAAGCCTTTACTGCCCAGGCTGGTGTGGCTCAGTTGGCTGGAGCATTGTCCCGGATACCAAAGGTGGCAGGTTTGATTCCCAATCAGAGCACATGCCCAGATTACAGGTTGAGGTACATGATAAGTTGTACCCCAACATATGTTGAGGGAGGCAACTTAAACAATGTTTCTCTTTCTCTGTCTCCCCTCCTCTCTCTAAAATCTATTTTAAAAAATAAAATGAAAAACACGCTTTTACTAATTTACCACCCAAGCCCAAACTTTGTTCAGATTCCTCACTAACAAATATCCAAACTTTGCTTAGATTTCTTTCTAATGAGCACTAACTTGCTTTGTCCTGTCAACTTCTCATCATCTATTGTCTCTTTGTCTAAAAATTATTAAAAGGTGTCTAGTGTGGTCATTTCTTTAAGCCTCATTTTATGACCTGAACATCATATTGCAATTTTCCCATGTGCACGTATTAAATTGGTTTTTCTCCTATTAATCTAGTCTTCTGTCAATTTTATTATCTTCCCATGAGTCCAGCCATAAGAACTAAAGCAGACTAGAAAGGGAGGAATTTTCCTCCTCCCCAAAAAGGGTTACAAACATCTTTTAAAAGGAAGAGATGAGGATAGAGATCTTTGTGCAGTTGACAAAGAGGAGTGGAAGGAAAAGTAGAATTGGGAAGGTGGAGGGTCAGAAGTTGGAGCTGGAGAGAGAGAGAGACTGAAGTGAAGATTCTGGAAGTGATGACATTTAAGGTCTACAAATATTGGAGCTCCCAATAATTCACAGGCATGGTGTTTGTCACTGGGGATTAGCATATGTATGAATAAGACTCAGTACTTATTCGTGAGTCCAAGGGAGAGAAGACAGACAGTCAACTGACCATTTCAAACAAAGAGGCAATGGATGCACAGATGTTGGCACAAAACAAGGTAGGGATAGAAGCACTTACATATATTTACAGGAGTAGAGAAGGCAGCAGCTCATAGGGAGGAAGGTCAGACAAGGTTTCCCATAAGATGCATTGTCTCATCGGAGTCTTAAAAGAGGACTAGAAGCCGAGACTGGTTTGGCTCAGTGGATAGAGCGTCGGCCTGCGGACTGAGAGGTCCCAGGTTCGATTCCGGTCAAGGGCATGTACCTGGGTTGCGGGCACATCCCCAGTTGGGGGCGTGCAGGAGGCAGCTGATCGATGTTTCTCTCTCATCGATGTTTCTAACTCTCTATCCCTCTTCCTTCCTCTCTGTAAAAAAATCAATAAAATATATTTAAAAAAAAAAAGAGGACTAGAAATCAGACACAAAAGGAGCTACATGAGGAAAGGTCAGTCGCAACTTTCACAACTCTGTGGCACCTCGGTTACCTCTCTGCTCCCTTGGGACTTCCAGTTGCAGTGCATAAATATCTCCCTCCCTTGCCTCAGAGGGATTCTTCCCAGCTTGGTCTCTCCCATCTCTCTTATTTCAGGGTCATCTCTCTTATTTCCAGTCAAAAGCCCCTCTCACTTTGATCCCATCTCTGCTTTCTGCCTATTGTTGGGAGCTTCTTTGTTTCCAGTTTCACTCTCATCTGGGCTTCAGACTTTTCCCAGGCGTCCCAGCTGGGTCTCACCCCACCTGGGAAGATAGGTCAGACAACAAATGCATTAGAAAAGCACCCAACTGCTGAAACTTGGGGAAGAGGTAAAACTGGAGGAGCAGGGGCATTATGTTTTAGAGAGGTCACTGCAGCTGCACAGTGGAGAACGGATTCAAAGCAAGCAGGGCCAGACACAGAGACACAGCTAGGAGGCTATTGCAATGAACACTAGATAACAAGGGTATGAGCAAGGACACCGGCGGTAGGAAAATGTTTTGGAGATAAAATCGATAAACTCAGATGGATTTTCTATGGGATTTGAAGAAAAATTAAGGGTAAAGCCAGGGTTCCAATTGAATGATTGGGCCAAATGATAGCGTCAGCAACTACGCTGGAAATGCTAAGAAAAAGATTTTTGGATAATGATGTTAGTTCAAGCTTGGTCACGTTGAATCAGACGTGTTTATGGGTCATCAAGGGCTATATCCAGAAGTCAGTGTTTATAACTTTCTAAAGTCAAAGGCTGGAGAAATGATTTGGAAGCCATCAGAGAGTGAGTGGGGTTGTCAAAGAAGAGCTCGCAGGGAGGAGCTGTTTGGGGAAGACATCCTCATGGAAGGTAACACGTAGGAAATACGCACAGGTACCACTTTCAGTCCACAAATTCAATTATGCAAGAAAAATGTAGCAAGATAATAGGTCATGATACTGGAACCTCCTTTTCATTTCTTACGCTCCATTCCTTTTCCCTTGCATAGGCAAGAACATTCTACATTTATATCTACATAAAAAGCTGGCACTTCAGAACATAAAAGTAAGAGTCAAATTCTGGATTTTGAGTTTCCAAAGAAAATATCCAGACCTCAGACGAAAGATGTGCAAGAGGCCAGGAAGAGTCAAGGTCATTTCTCTCATTGCAAGTCCCTGGAACATCCCTTGGGGGCAGCGAAAGGAGGAGAGTGGAGAGGTAGGTAAGAGGGCTCAGGTCCCTGGGCACCCCCGCCCCCCGCCTGAGTAGGACCACTGACCGTAGTCAGGCTGTAGGGATCTGAATCTAAAGAAGCCTGGGCTTACTTTCCCAGAGGAAAAGTAGCTGATTTATTTCTAGAACAGAAGGTGCCTT
>NW_006288719.1:1549596-1549983 GCF_000327345.1 Myotis davidii
CTATGCACTGTTGGTGGGAATGCAGATTGGTGCAGCCACTGTGGAAAGCAGTATGGAATTAAATTAAATTAAAAATGTCTTATAACCCAGTGATTCCACTTCTGGGATATATTTTAAGAAACCCGAAACACTAATTTGAAAGAATATATGTACCTCTATGTTCATTGCAGCATTATTAACAATAGCCAAGATTTAGAAGCTGCCCAAGTGCTCATCAGATGAGTGAATAAAAAAGCAGTAATACAAAAAAAAGAAGGAAATCTTACCTTTTGTGGCAGCATGGATGGGCCTGCAGAGCATTATGCTAAGTGAAATAAGCCAGTCAGAGAAAGACAAGCACCATATGATTTCACTTATGTGTGGAATTTAAAGATGAGGCATGCATTC
>NW_006288719.1:1550476-1551553 GCF_000327345.1 Myotis davidii
CTAAAGTCAAGGGCAGGAGAAATGATTTGGAAGCCATCAGAGAGTGAGTGGGGTTGTCAAAGAAGAGCTCGCAGGGAGGAGCTGTTTGGGGAAGACATCCTCATGGAAGGTAACACGTAGGAAATACGCACAGGTACCACTTTCAGTCCACAAATTCAATTATGCAAGAAAAATGTAGCAAGATAATAGGTCATGATACTGGAACCTCCTTTTCATTTCTTACGCTCCATTCCTTTTCCCTTGCATAGGCAAGAACATTCTACATTTATATCTACATAAAAAGCTGGCACTTCAGAACATAAAAGTAAGAGTCAAATTCTGGATTTTGAGTTTCCAAAGAAAATATCCAGACCTCAGACAAAAGATGTGCAAGAGGCCAGGAAGAGTCAAGGTCATTTCTCTCATTGGCAAGTCCCTGAACATCCCTTGGGGGCAGCGAAAGGAGGAGAGTGGAGAGGTAGGTAAGAGGGCTCAGGTCCCTGGGCACCCCCGCCCCCCGCCTGAGTAGGACCACTGACCGTAGTCAGGCTGTAGGGATCTGAGTCTGAAGAAGCCTGGGCTTACTTTCCCAGAGGAAAAGTAGCTGATTTATTTCTAAAACAGAAGTTGACTTAGCACCTTCGGGCATGACCTCCCCAAAGACATATTTGCCCACTTAACTGATAAACTCATATACCTTGTGCTTTATGTCATCAAAGAAAAGAGAAAATTTAAATACACCTGTCCAAAAACCAATTTTTCCAGTGGCTTTATTATAGTGACTATAAATATCACAAAAATTTCACTTTTATGCCCTATTTACTTACCTTTATTTCACTTCCTTTTTTGATAATATAACATAAATTTTCCTTATTATGGCTGCTGGTTCAACTCAGAGGATATAGGGACAATATATTTTTATAAACAACTACTAGAGGCCTGGTGCACAAAAATTTGTGCCCTCAAGGGGAAGGCGAGGGGCCCTCAGCCTGCCTGTGCCCTCTCGCAGTCTGGGACCCCTCGGGAGATAACGCCCTGCTGGCTTAGGCCTGCTCCCGGGTGGCAGAGGGCAGGCCCAATCCCTAGGTGCAGCCCCTG
>NW_006288719.1:1552506-1555302 GCF_000327345.1 Myotis davidii
GCTCCAGCTCGGAGGCCTCAGCTGCTGAAAGTAGGTATCTGGTTTGTTTTGGATCTATAATCGAAACTCTGTATCAACTCCAGCTCTGAGATCCTGGGCTCGCTGAAAGCAGGTTTCTGGGTTTTTTTTTAGCTTCTATATTTGTTAAAATGTTTCAAACTGCAGGCTCAGAGGCCTGCAAGGCAGGCGGGGAATGTTGGTTTCCTCCGTCACTGAAGCAAGCAAGCCTCATGTTAGTTTCAAGCTGCCTGGCTGCCAGCCGCCATCTTGGCTGGCAGTTAATTTGCATATCTCCCTGATTAGCCAATGGGAAGGGGAGTGGTCGTACGCCAATTACCATGTTTCTCTTTTATTAGATAGGATTTCAAACTCTCTTTCTGGGAACAAGACCCTGCAGAATGAACATCTACACTAGCCCACTTCCATTTTTGTAGGGCTCATGGCATAAGAAAGGAGTTTACATATTTTAGTGATCAAAAAAGTCAAAGAATGATATTGCAAGACACATGAAAGTTAAGTGAAATTCAAGTTTCAGTGTCCATAAATAAAGTTTTGAAACACAGTCATGCTTATTTATGTATTGTCTACAGCTGTTTCACATTACAAGGACAGAACTGAGTACAGTAATTATAACAAAAATACTCATTATCTGGCCCTTTATAAAGAACTTTTGCTGACCCTGGTCTATATGCCTGGTCATTTTCCTTTACTTGGAAAAATGTGTTCTGGCCTGACCAGTGTGGCCAGTGGTCGAGTGTGGACCTATGAACCAGGAGGTAATGGTTCCATTCCTGGTCCGTGCAGAAGGCAACTAATCAATGATTCTCTTTCATCATTGATGTTTCTGTCTCTCTCTATCCCTCTCCCATCCTCTCTGAATTCAATAAAAATATATTTTTTTAAAAGGAAAAATGTATTCTGCCTCCAAGAACTTGGGAAAATTCATGTTTAAAAATTTACTTTCAAAAGAGGTATCCTAATATACCAATTTAGCAGATGACATGATACTATATATAGAGAACCCTAAATATCCCACCAAAAAATACTAGAACTGATCAATGAATTCAGTAAAGTAGCAGAATACAAAATAAATATCCAGAAATCAGTTGCATTTTTATATACCAATAATGAACTACCAGAAAGGGAAACTAAGAAAACAATCTCATTTACAATTGCATAAAGCCAATAAACCTTGGAATCAATTAACCAAGGATGTCAAAGACCTATATTTGGAAAATTATAAGACACTGAAAAAATGATACTGTAGATAGAGAACCCTAAAGATTCCACCAAAAAGACTACTAGAATTGATAAGTGAATTCAGTAAGTATCAGGATACTAAATAAATATCCAGAAATAAGCTGCATTTTGTACATCAATAATGAACTATCAGAAAGGAAAACTAAGAAAATAATCCCATTTGCAGTTGCCTAAAAACATGCACACCTAGGAGTAGGTTTAACCAAGGATGTAAAATACCTGTACTCAGAAAATTATCAGACACTGAAGAAAGAAATTGAAGAAGATAAGTGGAAGCATATACCATGTTTTTGGATAGGAAGAGTCCATACTACCCAAAGCAATCTACAAATTCAACACAATTATTATCAAGATACCAATGGTACCACTGGTGTATTTCAGAGAACTAGAACAAATATTTCAAATAGCCACAGCAATCTTGAGAAAGAAGAGCAAGGTTGGAGGAATTATGCTACCCAATATCAAAATATACTTCAATATAATAATAAAAGCAGCATGGTACTGGCCTAAAAACAGACATATAGATCAGTGGAACAGAATATAGAGCCTAGAAATAAACCTATAACTTGACAGTTAATTAATACTTGGCAAAGGAGGCAAAATCATATAATGAGATAAAGATAGTCTATTCAAAAAATGGTATTGGGAAAATTAGATAAATGCAAAAAAAAAGAAAAGAAAAGAAAGAAACTAGACCACCTTCTTATACCATACACAAAAATAAACTCAAAATAGATGTAAGATTCAAAACCATAAAAGTCTTTGAAGAAAACATGGGCAGTAAAATCTTGGACATTTCCCATAGCAATATTTTTTTTCTGATATATCTCCTCAGGCAAGAGAAACAAAATAAAAGATAAACAAATGGGACTATATCAAACTGAAAAGTATCTCCACAGCAAAAAAAAAACCCATCAACAAAACGAAAAGGCAGCCTACTGAATAGGAGAACATATTTGCCAATAATACATCTAATAAGGGGTTAATACCCAAAATTTATAAAGAACTTATACATCTCAACACCAAACAAACAATCCAATTAAAAAAATAGGCAAAGGACCTGAATAGATACTTCTCCAAAGAGAATATACAGGTGGCCAATAGAGATATGAAAAGATGCTCAGTGTCACTAATTGCCAGAGAAATGCAAATTAAAACCACAATAAGATATCACCTCACATGTATCAGAATGGCTATCATCAGTAAGTCAACAAACAAGGGTTGGTGAGGATGTGGAGAATAGGGAACTCTCATGCACTGTTGGTGGGAATGCAGATTGGTGCAGCCACTGTGGAAAGCAGTATGGAATTAAATTAAATTAAAAATGTCTTATAACCCAGTGATTCCACTTCTGGGATATATTTTAAGAAACCCGAAACACTAATTTGAAAGAATATATGTACCTCTATGTTCATTGCAGCATTATTAACAATAGCCAAGATTTAGAAGCTGCCCAAGTGCTCATCAGATGAGTGAATAAAAAAGCAGTAATACAAAAAAAAGAAGGAAATCTTACCTTTTGTGGCAGCATGGGGG
>NW_006288719.1:1555335-1559685 GCF_000327345.1 Myotis davidii
GTGGACCCAGAGAATATTATGCTAAGCGAAATAAGCCAGAGAAAGACAAGTATCACATGATCTCACTCATAAGTGGAATCTAATGAACAAAATAAATTGATGAACAAAATAGATCCAGAGGCATACAAGCATAGAACAGACTGCAGAATCTCAGAGGGAAGGAGGGGGAGAGTGGGTGAGTGGAAAGTGATCAACCAAAGAACTTGTATGCATATATGCATAACCCATGGGCACAGACAATAGGGTGGTGAAGACCTGGGGTGGGGGACAGGGGTGGGCTAGAAGGGATTAATAGGGGGAAAAGTGGACATATGTAATACTTTCAACAATAAAGATTTTTTTAAAAAAGAATATGTTCATTGCAGCATTATTAACAATAGCTAAGATTTAGAAGCTACCCAAGTGCCCATCAGTAGATGAGTGGATAAAAAAAGCGGTGGTACATTTACACAATGGAATACTGCTCGGGCACAAAAAAGAAGGAAATCTTACCTTTTGTGGCAGCATGGATGGACCTGGAGAGTATTATGCTAAGTGAAATTAGCTAAGTCATCCCAGCCAGCATGGCTCAGTGGTTGAGCATTTTGACCTATGAACCGGGAGGTCAGGTTTTGATTCCTGGGCAGGGTCATGCCTGGGTTGTAGGCTCAATTCCCAGTGGGGGGGGTGCAGGAGGCAGCTGATCAACAATTCTCTCTCAGCATTGATGTTTCTATCTCTCTCCCTCTCCCTACCTCTCTGAAATCAATAAAAATATTTTAAAAAAAAGAAATTAGCTAACTCAGAGAAAGACAAGTACCATGTAATTTCACTTATATGTGGAATCTAATGAATAAAATAAACCAACAAACACAAAGGAAACAGATTCACAGGTGCAGAGAACAGATAGCTGTCAGAAGGGAGGGATTTGGGAGGCTGGGTGAAAAAAGAGAAGCGATTAACCCAAAATACAAAAACAAACAAAAACTCAAACACAGACATTATGGTGATTACCAGAGGGAGAGGGGGCTGGGGGAGGTAGAAAGGGTAAAGCTGGATAAATGGCTTGGGGTGGTGAACACAATACAATAGACAGATGATGTGTTATAGAATTGTACACCTGAAACCTGTGTAATTTTATTAACCAATGTCACCCCAATAGTTCAATAAAAACAAATCTATATTTTTTTATTTTCTGTTTCTGTCTGATAAGATTAATGTTCATTTTTTATGCTTCTATAATAACATATTGAGGTAAAGAAATTCCAAGACCCACCTGGCTGGTATGGCTCAGTGGTTGAGCATCGACCTATGAACCAGGAGCTCTCGGTTTAATTCTCAGGGCACATGCTCAGGTTTCAGGCTTGATCCTCAGTGTGGGGTATGCAGGAGGCAGCTGATCAATGATTCTCTCTCATCATTGATGTTTCTCTCTTTCTCTCTCTTCCTTTCTGAAATATATATATGAAATTCCAAGACTCTAAGCTTAAGATAGAATTAACAATAGGAAATTGACAAGGACAACAGTGTAGTAATGCTAGAGGGAAGAGTGGGGGAGGAGTGGGGGAGGGGGAGGAGGAGTGGGGGAGGATATCACAGGGATAAATGGTGATGGAAGAAGACTTGACTTGGGGTGGTGATCACACAATACAGTGCACAAATGATGTGTTGTAGAGTTGTGCACCTGAAACCTTTATAATTGTGGTAACCACTGTCATCCCAATAAATTCAATACAAAGGAAAAATAAAAAGCAATAGGAATCTGATAATATAGATACTGAATTATTTATATGTATGTACTTTTCTCTTTCCACTTCAGTATAACAGAAAGTTGAACAGCTATTACTAAAATTAATAATTTCATTTACCTGTATTCTCCCAGTTCTTGTTTACATAATTGAAATGAGGAGAATACAAAAAGGTTCAGGATGTAATTTGTAATACTTGCTCTTAGGAATCTCTGTCAATTAGGGAGTGAAGACATGCACATAAAAGAAATCTTATAATATATGATATGATGTATTTCAAATGGATCACACAAGCAACAAAGTCTTGAGATATGATCATTCTCAGCTTTGGTGAAAATTTATTAAAAATTTAGTATTGTTCTCCCCTCTTGCTTGAGGGAGGTCAGTCTTTTTGTTCTAGTTAGCCTTTCAACTGATTGGATGAGGTCCATCCATGTTATGGACAGCACTTCGCTGTTACTCTTATCCAAAAACATGCTCACAGAAACATCCAGAACAATGTTTGATTAATATCTGGGCACCGTGGCCAAGCCAAGTTGGCATGTAGAACTAACTATCATGCTTGCCTTAGGACTTTGCACTGCTTGCTTCTGCCTGGAATACTCTTCCCTTGCTGTGCAGCCTATTCTCACCACACTGTTCAAAGCAGCAACATGGCCCACAACTCCCACTCCTAAGTCCCTTTAGCCTGATCCAACTTCCCCATTGTGTTCCTTACCTTCTCACTTTACAACTCGCCATATAATGTACTTAATTGTTTACTGTTTATTTTTTACTCAACCCCTTCTCCCCAATTAGAATGCAAATTCTGTGAGAGTAGAGATCTCACCCTGTTTTGTTCACTGCCAAGAGTGATATTTAAAATATAACTAGAGGCCCAGTGCACAGATTCATGCACCAGTAGGGTCCCTTGGCCTGGCCTGCGCCCTCTCACAATCCGGGACCCCTCAGGGGATGTTGGACTGCCGGTTTCGACCCCGTCCCCGAAGGCCAGGCCAGTTAACATTTTGCATGACCATGGTATATTTAATAAAACTAAGAAATTAAATATCTGTGCAATACTATGAATTAAACTCTGACTTTATCAGGCTTGCCCAGTTTTTCCATTGATGTATTTTTTCTGTCTAAGATCCCACACTGCATTTAGTCACTGCCTCCATACCTCCTTCAGTGACAGTTTATGAGAACTCTGTACTATCTTTGCAATTTTTCTAAAAATCTTAAAATTGTTTTGTGTATTTGTTGTTGTTGTTGCTAATCCTCACCTGAGGGTATTTTTCCATTGATTTTTAGGGAGAGTGGAAGAGAGAGGGAAAGACAGAGAGAAACATTGACGTGAGAGAAACAGAGACAGAGAGAAACATTGATTGGTTGCCTCCTGCACACACCTGGACAGGGCCCAGGCTGGGGAGAAGCCTGCAACCAAGGTATGCGCCCTTGACTGGAATTGAACCCGGGACCCTTCGGTCCACAGGTTGATGCTCTATCCACTTAGCCACACCAGCTAAAGCTAAAATTGTTTTTTAAAAAGTTTTAAAAAGTAATACACATGTCATGATCATATAAAATTACTTTTATCTATTCATCTATACTTTAATCCATCCTTCTATTTCCTCAATTTGTATATAGAGATGGAAAGATACTTAAAATAATGGTCACCCAATGTTAACACTATTTATTATTAGATATTGGGATTTTTAGTTCATTGCTTTTTCTTTGTACTTTTCTTTATTGCTTAACATTTAAAATGATTTCATATCAACAATAATAAACAACGGACATGTATTGAGCACTTATTATGAGGTAGAACTTCTGGGATTAGAAAAAAGAATACCTTATTCTTTTTTTAGGTTTTCAGCTACTTAATGGAAAAGAATTTAATATTTAAAAGGTGACTAGGTCATATCTTAGTCTTTAAAAAATTTTTTTCTTAATTTCATTTTATATTGGTTTTGGTGTACAGCTTAGCAGTTAGATAATCAAATGCTTTTTAAAAAAATATATTTTATTGATTTTTTTTTTACAGAGAGGAAGGGAGAGGGATAGAGAGTTAGAAACATCAGTGAGAGAGAAGCATCGATCAGCTGCCTCCTGCACACCTCCTACTGGGGATGTGCCTGCAACCAAGGTACATGCCCTTGACAGGAATCGAACCTGGGACCTTTCAGTCAGCAGGCCGACACTCTATCCACTGAGCCAAACTGGTTAGGGCGATAATCACATGCTTTACATAGTATTCTCCTCAATATTCCCAGGCCCTCAACTAGCACCATATAATTATCGTAATATACACTGAGTGGCCAGATTATTATGACCACCTGACATTTGTAGGCAAATTAGCTGTACACTGCATCGTATGGGATATGGAAGCCGAAGGCCTGTTCGAACACCTTTGCTGTCTGCAGTTACCAAGATAAAACATCTCTAATTCGCACAGGAACACAAGGATTGGACAGTCGAGCATTGGAAAAAAGTCATGTGGTCCGATGAATCATGTTTCCAGTTGCATCATGCAGATGGCAGAGTGAGAATTTGGCAGAAACAGCATGAAAGCATGCACCCCACATGCATGAGTACAACCCTTCAAGCTGGTGGGGGCAGTGTTATGGGGTGGGGCATGTTT
>NW_006288719.1:1560098-1573250 GCF_000327345.1 Myotis davidii
ATTATACTTTAGATTCCACATATAAGTGAAATCATATGGTATTTGTCTTTGACTGACTTCTTTCCTGCGCATAAATCCTCTAGGTCCATCCATGCTGTCACAAATAGTAAGATTTTATCCTTTTTGTTATGCCCTTGTATGTATGTACCACAGCTTTTTTATCCACTTATCTATTGATGGGCACTTAGGTTGCTTCCATAGCTTGGCTATCTATAATAATAAAAGCGTAATATGCAAATAGGCTGAAAGACCGAACAGCAAAATCTGGATGACCACACTATGACACATGCACAGGCACCAGGTGGGTGTGATGCGATTGGTAGGGGGCCCACCATCGCCCCATGATCGCCCTCCAGAGGAAGGCCCAGGCCACCGGCCAGAGGGGCAATCAATCGGGGGGCTCCACAATCGCCCCGCAGAGGGAGACCCAGGCCACCTTCTGCAGGGCAATTGATCAGGGGGTTGGGCTCCACGGAACTGGGGAACCAGGGGAGGGGTGTGGTGGTGGTTGCAGGCAGTGCCAGGCTAAGGCGGGTGCAGGCGGGGGGTGGAGCCTCAAGGCAGCCTGGGCTGCAAAGGCCTATCCTTGCACGAATTTTGTGCATCAGGCTTCTAGTTGTAAATAACACTGCACCGGACATAGGGGTGCATATATTCTTTCACGTTAGTGTTTTGAGTTCCTTGGCTGTATCCCCAGAGTGGAATTACTGGGTTGTAAGGCAGATCATTTTTAATTTTTTGAGGAAACTCCATACTGCTTTCCATAGTGGCTGCACTAGTCTGCATTCCCGCCAGCAATGCATGGGGGCGGGGGGGGGGGGGTCCCTTTTTCTCCACATCCTCACCAACACTTGTCATGTGTGGATTTATTGATGATAGCCACTCTGACAGGTATGAGGTGATAGCTCATTATGGTTTTAATTTGTATTTCTCTGAGAACTAGTGATATTGAGCATCTTTTCATATGTCTCTTGGTCATCTGTATGTTCTCTTTTGAGAAATGTCTATTCACGTTCTCTGCCCATTTTTTAATTGGATTGTTTGTTTTTCTGTTGTTGAGTGGTATGAGTTCTTTATAAATATTGTATATTAACCTCTCATCAGGTGGGTCATAATTTATTTTAATCTATTTTAATCCTTTATTTTAATACAATAAACCAGGAGACTAGTGTGGTTATTGTTTTTACTGTTACAATATTACTTCTTATCTAAGTCAAACATATCTATCATAGTAGTGAAAGTCAGAGTTCTACAAGGTGCTCTGTGAAAACGTAGGTATCCAATTTTTTGCAGTCTCTAGGAGCAGTCATTTTAAACTCTTTCAGCTGTTTCTTTTAGTATTTACCTATATGTTGCTTTCCCAAAAAACATGCTTAAAAGCTAACTCTTATTTTCAGTTTTAGATGTTATCTCTTGATTTTCTACTATAGAAGATGAATATTTAGATCCTTTAAGCTGCTCCCCTTTTAATTATGTACATAAGTTTGCTAGGTTAATATTCTATGTTTGCATTATTAATGTCCATGTAAACATGATTCACAGCTAAGCCATGAGTACTGCCTGCCTGGTATAACTTGCTTTTTCCTGAAGTTAATAATTGTCTCATTTATTCCTTACATAGACTTTTTAAAAATATATATATATATATATTTCATTGAATTTTTACAGAGGGAAGGGAGATGGATAGAGAGTCAGAAATACTGATGAGAGAAAAACATTGATCAGCTGCCTTCTGCACACTCCCCACTGGGTATGTGCCTGCAACCGAGATACATGCTCTTGACCGGAATTGAACTTGGGACCCTTGAGTCTGCAGGCCGACGCTCTATCCACTGAGCCAAACCAGCTAGGGCCCTTACATAGACTTTTAATTATCTTATTTTATCCTCACCTATATCCTGATTTTAGGGAGACCTGGCACCACCAATTCCACCCTTTCAGTAGCTTTGCAGTGTGAAGCAACTTGCTTTTTGCCTCTGTTGGTTCTGCGAAGTCAGTTAACACCAGTCCGTTTGCTTTTTAGCCTCTAAAGTTTCATTCCCAGTTCTTTTTTCTGTTTTCTTTGTCTTCGTGGACTTGGGGACATGTTAAATCTCTATTATAATTTTGATGGCATTTTAGCAGAGAGTAAAGAAGTGTATTCAGTCCACCTTTTAATAAAAACTCCATTGCTGAATATTTTAAATAATCTATACTAATAAAAGGGTAATATGCTAATTAGACCAGACATCCTTCCGGACATCATTCCGGATGAAGCTGGGGCCGAGGGAAGCCAGCCTGGGTCCCAGGTGCCTGCCAGCAGTCGGAGGAAAGCAAGCCCAATTCCTGGGTGCCAGAGGGAAGCCGGTGCCAGCAGTCGGGGGAAGGAAGGCCTACTCTTGCATGAATTTCGTGCATCAGGCCTCTAGTAAGCTATATCACTCTTATGAAGACACAATGTTTTGTTTTATAAAAACAAAGTGATTTAGTTAAAAAGAAAAAAGAGCCCCTAATGTGCTCTTGTAACCATCTGAGCATTAAGGTCACATTTCGCAGCATGTCATAGGAGACCCCTTGTGAATTGGTTCTCTACACAACCTCATTCTATCACCTAAGCAGGGCCACTGGAGGAAGGCCAGGACCTTTTAGATTACCCATAAAATAGATGATGACTTACTCTACCAATGCTACTGCTGCTCCTAATTTCTCTTTGCTTAATTGCCCTCGTTTTTTTTATAAGCTAGAAAGACTGACATTTATCTCATTGAATGTGTTTTTATCAGATCAGGCCAGGAAATCTATGCTACATTGTGAAAAGTGGCCTTTTAGAGAAGAGCTTCTATAGAAACACTGAAGTACTGTCGGTTAGCTAGCTTGCCTCCCAAGGCTTATCTGGATGAGCTGTTTTCCAGTTTTGTGTACCGACAGAAGTATTTCATTACTCACTGTGGATTAAGCTGAATTGCCAATTCCCCACCCACTGTATCAAAACAAAAGCAACTTAAAAGAAGAAGGAATTGAACAGAGCGTAGACTGTGAAACCACAGAATCTTAAATGTCATTGAGGTTTCAATCTATGTCCTTTCCTGCTTCATGAAAGCAGAGATTTGGCAGGTGAGATCTTACTTCTTAAACATTTCAAATGAAGCCAAAAGAGCTGCTCAAATCTTAAAGGATGAAAGTTGCTATTCAGCCACAGGATAACTTTACTACTGCTGGAACATTTTTGTTTATAATATAATTGAACAGGAAGGGCCTGGAAACTGAGCTCTCCGTGGACGTACATGCCAATATAAACCCTGCACCCAGAAAGCATGCTAGACACAGTTGTGTTGACTCTTGGAGAAGTTTGCCTTTCACAATAATGCCAATTACACCACGGGGACATCTCTAATGCACAAGCCCCACCTCAAACACAAGACTTTATTACAAGACAATGAGCATATATTGGCTTGTTTGTTTGGGACAAGCAATGAAAATGAACCTGCTCCTAAGAAAAAATTAGAACAACTGTGAGTTAAGAGGGCAAATCTGTTGAACAGGTCTTTCAAGTTGGTGGCCCTGAACCCTTGGGGATCTTGGATGCAAGGTTTTAAAATTTCATGTTTTCATTTCAATGATAATCAAAGTAATAATATAAATACTATAGGGATAATATTTTTAAAATATTAAACAGGTCATTTTTTGTTTTCCTTATTAATCATGTTCCTCACTAACCTGCTATCATTCATGCTAAACTAGATGGTGCCCCAGGAAAAAAGATACAAACTAGAAGGAAAATCCATTAAATGGGGAAGATATGGTAAACTTACTCCAAGACTAGGAAGGGAAGCAGAAACTCTCTGGAATGGAAAAGAGATGGAGAGAATGAACCAAGAGGTCAGAAACCAGTATCTTCCTCCTCATTGATTTCCCAATCCTCTCTCCTCCTTGTTTTTTTCTTCTCCATTCAAATGGCTTCTTTTTAAAGTAAATCCTTTAGTAGCTCTTTTAGGAAGAATCTGTGAGTGGTAAATTTCCTCAGATATGTCTTTTTTTTAATATTTAATTTAAACTATTTATTGTTGAAGGTATTACATATGTCTCCTGTTTCTCTCATTGACCTCTCCCTGTCCACTCGCATCCCCCAGCACATGCCCTCACTTCCTCAGATAAATCTTAAAATACATTTATTTTGCCTTATTTTACCATTTCATTTGAATGATCATTTAGTTAGAAATAGAATTCTAAGCTGACAGTTTTGAAATTTCTATTCCATTGACTCTGAACTTGATAAGTCCTGTTTAAGTCCATTGTTGTTTTAACTAATGTTTTGGGGTTTTTTTAATAAAAACTAGAGGCCCGGTTCACGAATTCATGTACCAGTGGGGTCCCTCGGCCTGGCCTGTGGGATTGGGCCAAAACTGGCTCTCTGACATCCCCTGAGGGGTCCCAGATTGTGAGAGGGTGCAGGCCAGGTCGAGAGACCCCATTGGTGCATGATTGGGGCCAGGGCCAGATGTGGGAGATGGGTCAGCTGGGGAGGGCCCACTGGAGGGCTCCAGGGCATGTCCAGCCTGTCTCATTCAGTCCCTATCGGCAGACCCTGGTGGTCAGTGCAGGTCATAGTGAGCGGTTGAGCAGCCTTAGCATATCATTAGCATATATGCTTTGATTGTTTGAATGGCTGACCAGTCTACCAGACACTTAGCATATTAGATTTTTATTATATAGGATTGTAAAAATATCTTGTTGTTTTAATGTTTTCTTTTTATTTTAAGTGTAATGTAATTATTTATCCTGAACATTCATGTCTTTCATTAATTCAAGAAAATTCTCAGTCATTATCTTTTGAAATATTGCCTTTCACTCTCCATTTGTTCCTTTGAGACTATTGATAGACACTGGACATCTCCCTTCTTTCTTCCATGTCTCTTAAATTCTCTTTCAATTTTTCCATTTCTTAAACCCTTTGATATTCACATTTTGTGTATGTTCTCTTAGTTCTATATTTCAGGTCATGAATTCTCTATTTAGGAAATTAAGTTTTTAAGCTACAATTATATTTTTTAATTTTTCTTTTGCGAGGTTCTATTTTAAAGCTTACCTTTTATAGTACTTCATTTTCCTATGCTTGTTTATCTTTCTTATCTCTTAAATTATTTTTATGAGTTATATATATATTTTATAGTGCTATAAGCTGACATTTTAGGGAGGAATGTTTGGAGAATGTATAAATCTATTGTTTATTGAATCCAATAACTTTCACAGATGGCAAAATGTTTCCTCTTTTGTTTTATGTTTTCAGAATGTGCATTTATCTTCAGCTGGTAGTTTTTTCTATACAGGCTTGAATTTAGAAGTTCCCTGCCAAATAGCTTCTTTGTATATTTGATTTTTTGCTTTTGCCAGGCTGCTGCTGGGTGGTACCACCAACGGGGACAAACTTTTACATTCACTTTTTTAAAATCCTCACCCGAGGATATTTTCCCATTGATTTTTTACAGAACGGGAAAGAGAGTGGGAAAGATAGAGAGAAACATCGATGTGAGAGAAACACATAGATTGGTTGCCTCCTGCACGAGCCCCAACCAGGGCCTGGGCCAGGGAGGAGCCTGAAACCACAGTGCATGACCTTAACTGGAATTGGACCCGGGACACTTCAGTCCCCAGGCCGAGCTATCCAAACCGGCTAGGGCTACATTCACTTTTTGATGTGGGGTAGGGTGGGGTTGCAAGACAAGATTTTCTGGACCATGAAGAAGTTTCAAATCTTACATGGGATAAATTCAGTATTTTCAGACTCCAAATCTATACCTCTAGTAAACTTGGGGCTTTGATTTCTTAGGCATTGACAAGTTTCCTTTGAGTCTTCCTGGGACAGTGGAGAATGTTTTTCTAGTCCTTTCAGAGGTACATCCCTTTCAGTACCCCCGCATAGGTTTCAAGTCCATGTCCCTAAATATTAGAGTTAATTTCTAAGTCTGAAAATTACCTCTGCCCACCGTGGTGTCTGCATAGTGAGCTGTGTGTTCAAAGTAGTACTCGTGTTTAATTCTTTTACCAAAGTTAAACGGTTTTTTTTTGAGGTGATAATTCAAAATAATTTCAGTGGATAGAGTGTTAGCCGGCAGACCAAAGCGTCCCAGGTTCAATTCTGATCAAGGGCACATATGCAGGAGGCAACCAATCGATTTGTTTCTCTTACATCAATATTTCTCTCTGCGTTTGCCTCTCTTTTCCACTCTCTAAAAAAAAAATCAAGGAAAAATATCTTCAGATGAGGATTAATAAAAAAAGACCGTTTTCATAGAAAAGTGGATGCATTGAGGATTTCATTTCCTTGTATGAAAATGATATGAATGACTTTGACTGTTATAGGCCAATGAGAGAAAAACACCCACACAATAAGCAAAGGTAATACATGAATTATAGGTTCAAATCAAGTGCAAGCTTAATGTATAAATGAGTGGAAGTTTTATAAGCAGTGCAAATAGAGACAAATGGTGGAAGAATTGAACAGAATCCTCACATAGCAAATACTGTAAAGGGCACGTTGTCATACATGGGAGAATTCCATCTTTGTACATAGACATTTTCAAGAGCTCCTCCTCAAAAAATGGATCACAGCCCTGCCAGCGTGGCTCAGTATTTGAGTGTCAACCTAGGTATGAACAAGGAAGTTATGGTTTGATTCCAGTCGGGGCACATGCCCAGGTTGCGGGCTCAATCCCCAGTGTGAAGTGTGGAGGAGGCAGCCTATCAGTGATTCTCTCTCATCACTGTTTCCATCTCTCTCTCCCTCTCTCTTCCTCTCTGAAATCAATATTTTAAAAAATGGATCACAATCTCCAAATATGAGCATGTAGACAGACATACACCCCGCTTCACCTGTAAATCTCTAAACAAATGTCATATTCTTTTGTCTATTCAAACACAGCTGAATTTTTTAAAAAAACCTATTCTCTTGTAATTTTATATTTTATTCATAAGTCTAACATATATGTAGACTAAAACCAAAAATTAAGCCTTCTTGTGCCAGGGGAGCATATAAAAGGTGAGGAAAAAGATGGGGTAGGATACAGCTTATAGGAGTCTCTGACAGGTTAGATCCACACAGTCATTTTCAAAGCATCCTGCTTAAGTGGTTTGGGTAGCTTTTGCTTCGACTTAATTTGCTTATTTTCAATTTTCCCCAAATTATGCCATAAATTCATTATCTATTCACTAATCAAATACAATCCAAAGGCACTTTTAGACCGTCTAGGACTTCCATGGTTTATGTCTGGTGTCAATAGAAAATACAGAAAGGATAGAGAAGACAGGCCTTGCTTGTCTGTCTGCACCTTTTCAAGGTGACTCAGCTTTTCATATCCACAAACAGGATGTGCATCCCCTAGGCTAACAAGGCTTAGTAAACAGGCAAAGCTTCCACCTCTTTCTGAACCACGGAACTATCCATGGAGACCTTAGTCATCTTCCTTCCCATCCCCTTCTTTCCTCTTTCTTCCATCATCTCCCTTTGTCCTCCAACATGATGCACCATTAACAAACAATACTCTCATAGCGTCTAGGCTGACACTGGGCAAGGAGAGGAAGGGCTTATTTTCATTCTCATGTAATGGTTTTAGTGGAATGTATTTTCTAACACACTAAGCCTTGCCTATGAAAGAGAACACTGAGGACCAAGAAAATGTGTGTGTGTGTGTGTGTGTGTGTGTGTGTGTGTGTGTGTGTGTGTGTGTTTATTGGGGGGAGGGAGTAATACAGTGGATCCTAGAGTTCAAAAATCCAAAATAGCTCTTGGTAATATCCTCATGGTCCTTATTCTTACCTTACACATTTATTTCAATGTGAAAGAAAAGACAGCCTTGGGCACTATCTTATGATTTCCTATTCCAAAACGGGAGGCTATTTTGGTTTAGGCTAGTCTTTATGTCATTTTAAGAGATTGACATCGAAGCAATTGGCATGGCTTGTTATAAACCTCCGACCCTGTCTATTTCACTCAGTTGTACTCTAACATTTTCTACTCCTCTGCTAGGCTGAGAATTCTTACAGGCCAGGGACCACAGTCATTAGCATTATACTGAGCAGAGTTCATGGAATATTTAAGGGATAGAATGGAATCATGTTATCCCTAATTCACTCTCCTACCTCCATCCAGTGCCCTGGAATGTGATCACCCTACTCAAGTGTCACGGTGATGCTGAGCACAGCAAAAGGGAAACAGCCTCTCAGGAGAAACCAGGAGGGCTCCTTCTAGTCAACACACACAAGGCCAGGGGATGATTCATATAAAGCCAACCAGGCAATCATTAGACAATAGGATTTCAAGTCGAGCAGCAATTATGAGTCATAAGAGTCATGCTCTAAGTTTGAGTATCCAGGTTTGTTTTGCTCCTCAGTTACATAAGTAATGGGCAGCACACCTTACATATAGACAAAAACAAAAGGCCCAGATCATTTGAGTTGTTTAAATTTAAACACTCGTTACGTACAAATATGTTTTAGTTTTATGTCTATGGAGGAAATAAAATGAATCATATACATTTTCTTCAATTTCGTAAGTCTTTTGTTTGCATTCCTAGGAGTTATATTTATTTCCCTCAAATATCCACTCAAATATCACATCCTAAATTATTGTGAATAGATATTTGAAGTGAGGACTGGAGAATACAGTTTTTCCCATAGGAAAGCCTCTCCTCACATAATTGGCATAACTATTGCTCTTGAGAAAACATGAAATCTGTTTTCTCTCTTTTTTAAAAATATGTTTCTATTGATTTCAGAGAGGAAGGAAGAGGGAGAGAGATAGAAACATCGATGATGAAAATCATTGATCGGCCACTTCCTGCACACCCTCTATTGGGGATCTAGCCGGCAACCCGGGCATGTGCCCTTGACTGGAATCAAACCCAGGACCTTTCAGTCTGCAGGCTGACACTCTATCCACTGAACCAAACCAGCTAGGGCTCTGTTATCTCTTAAATAAAACTGACAAAGCATCATCGCAATATTAATAGAGATGCTTAGTAGCAAAAGGGGGACAAAAGCTTAGAACCCCATTAATGAGTCATTGTGATAGATAAAGGTTTTCTCCTGGGTTTTGGTTGCATTTGCTGTTTCCTCTCCTTGGAATGTTCTTCCCCCAGACTTCTTTTTGTTTGTTTGTTTGTTTGTTTGTTTGGGGGACTTTTGTTGTTGTTGATGTTAATCCTCACCTGAGGATATTTTCCCATTGATTTTTAGAGAGAGTGAAAGGGAGCATAACTCATAGCACAATCAGCTATATGTGCTTTAAGCTACCTGCTGTGGTCAGTAGTAATTCATTTGGCATGTCTTACTGTGCATTAGCACAATAATGAAATCTGACGACAGTTGCCTTTTCAAAAAAATATATTTTTATTGATTTCAGAGAGAAAGGGAGAGGGAGAGAGAAAGAAGTATCAATAATAAGAAAGAATCATTCCTGCACACCCCCTACTGGGGATTGAGCCAGCAACCCAGGAATGTGCTCTGACCGGGAATCGAACCATGATCTCCTGGTTCATAGGTCAATACTCAACCACTGAGCCATGCCAGCCAGGCCTACAGTTGCTATTTAAATTTTACTAACATGATCACCTTAATCTTCTTGTCACTTATTTAATCTTTTTTGAAAATGTATTTTTCAATCCAGAATTATAAAGGCTTTTAAAGTTTGTTCTGATAATAATGTGTACAAGAATTAATAGCCCAACTTTTTTGAAATACTAGTTCAGAAATTCACACAACTTGTAAACTTCTTTTTTATAAGTACTGCGTGCTAACCGATTGCGCCACTGGAGCTCCTAAACTTTTTTTAAAATATATATATATTTTATTGATTTCAGAGAGGAAGGGAGGAGAGAGATGGAAACATCAATGATAAGAGAGAATCATTGATCAGCTGCCTCCCGCAGGCCCTTACTGGGGATCAAGTTGGCAACCCCGAGCATGTGCCCTGACTGGGAATTGTACCACCATGACCTCCTGGTTCATAGGTCGATGCTCAACCACTGAGCCACACCCTCATGCTACCTTAAATGGTAACGAAATAACTGACTATGTTCCTGGGATGTTCATAAAAAAAATGAGGGGTGGTGCCCTGGCCAGTTTTGCTCAGTGGTTAGAATGCTGGCCTGTGGACCAAAGCGTTGCAGGTTCCATTCCCGGTACCTCGGTTGCAGGCTCACCAGGGAAGCAACCACTAATCGATGTGTCTCTCTCACATTGACGTTTTTTCTCTCCCTCCCTGTTTTACCTCCTCCCTCCCTCCCATCTCTTTCTACAAACAAAACAAAAAACAGTGAAAGATGGAATAATAATTTCACAGTATATACATATCAAATCATTATGTTGTATACCTTAAACTAATACAATGTTATATGTCAATTATATCTCAGTAAAATGGAAAAATGTTGAGGCCCCTGACTGCTTCTTCTCTCCCAGTCCCTGCCTCTCAAGAACCATGTACCCTTTGGTGCAGACAGGGAGGGCAGGAAGTGAATGGCACTGAAACAGATTTCCAACATCAAGTGCTTGGGGGTTGGCAGAAAGTTCTTGAACATGACAGTGTTGGACTGAACTACAAAATGAAATTTGTTATCTACTTAAACCACCAAAAGCAAATGCCCTGTACTATATTGGCTGTCTGTTTTTTTAATAGCAAAATCTGGTGATCATTAGGCTGCCTCAGGAAGTGGCCTTGTTGTCATTGTTCCAGATACCAACCCTCATGGCTGAAATATTAAAAGAGAAGGTGAGTCTGATCAGTGCTGCTCGATGGTTGAGTGTTGACCTATGAACCAGAAGGTCATGGTTCAATGCCCAGGCAGGGCACATGCCCAGGTTGTGGGCTCGATCCCCAGTGGGGGGCATGCAGGAGGTATCTGATCAATGGTTCTCTCTCACCATTGATGTATCTCTCTCTCTCTCTCTCTTCCTTCCCCTTCTTCTCTGAAATCAATAAAAATATATAGTTTCTAAAATAAAGGAGAAGGTAAGAGCTGGGACTCAGGCCCTGGTGCTGAGTTTTATGTGAATGCCACTGGAGATCCTTGGAACACTAAGCACAGAATGTACTCATATGTAACAGCGGAGCTTCCCAACTCATAAATGCCAGTTTTCCAGTGGACCCCCAAAGGATGTCTACTTTTGGCCACTCCGTGGGAAGCCATGGAGCTCTGATTTTTGCTTTAAAGAATCCTGGAAAGTATAAATCTGTATCAGCTTTTGATTCAATTTGTGATTCAGTGCTCTGTCCTTGGGGCAAAAAAACCTTTAGTGGATACTTGGGAACTGATCAAAGTAAATGGAAGCCTTTCATGTAAAGTCCAATCCAGGTTCTCAGCTGGACATACTAACTGATCAGGGAAAGGATGACCAGCTTCTTTCAGATGGACAGTTACTACCTGACAACTCGTAGCTGCCTGTACAGAAAAGAAAATCCCTGTTGTTTTTATTTATTTATTTTTAAATCTTTGTGGTTGAAAGTATTATATATGTCCCCTTTTCCCCCCAGTGACCCCTTCTAGCCCACCCGTCCCCCCAATCCCTGTTGTTTTTAGATTGCAAGAGGTTATTAATCATAGCCACTACTTCATTGCAACCTTTATCACTAATCATGCAAAATAGCTACATGCCTAAAAAACCTTAGATAAGAGAATCTCTTCAGGATTATAAAAATAGTAATAAACAGAATTGTAGGGGAAACTATTTCAAAACAGTGTGTTTCATAATGCTAAAAATGCTTCATCCTTTGTAGTTGAATCACTTTCTGAATAAATATATGAAATCTGAAAAAAGACACCTGGGAAATTGATGAAGGTGGAATGATTGATTGACTAACCATATTTTTCTGTCAATGCCAGAGAATGACAGTCTTGAAGGACTCGGAATTTCTGAACATGTTCCTTTAAGGGCTCATTGTCCTGGGCATCTCTAATGCATCTACTTGGAGCACAGGGAGAAATGGTGCCATTGCCAATGGAAGCAAGGATGTTGAGGAATCTAATGCAACATTAATACATACGTATCAGCTAAGGAGTTAGTAACCAGGATAACTTTATGTCTGACAGGTTACCTGAGAAGAAGCAGCACTTCTATTTAATACCAAACACTACACTATAAAGGAATTATATGTAAGAAATTGATGTGCATTATTTAAATCTTCTCCAGACAAATGTAACTTTAGTTCAATAATATCTAATAATAAAACGTTAACATATTTTATTGCTTTTTGTGTATTAGGAAGAGATATCTACACTCATGGTCAAAAGAACTCAAAGTACCAGCTTTGCCACTTACTGCCAGTATGTCCTTGGTATGCCCTTAGAGGAGTTACTTAAATTCTGTGAGACTCAGTTTCCTCATCTTTAAAGTGGGGGTAATAAAACCTAAATCCCAAGCACAGTGCCTAGAGCTCAATAAATGTTCATTCCTCTATTAAATTTAAAAAGAGTTTTGACAAGCTCTAGCAAAAATGGAAACAAGTGGTCAGATTTTGCTTCTCCAATGTCCAAAGTCATTAATAAATTTACCAAGTTCATGTATCACATTGCAAGAGAACTTAGAAAAAAATAGAAGTAAATGTTCTGGTTATAAAGCCACAAAATGTTAGTGAAAACAAACAAACAAGTCTATGATTTTGAAGAAAGACTCAGCTGCCCTGTCCAGGTAGCTCAGTTGGTTAGAGCGCCATCCCAAACCACCAAAGTTGTGGATTTGATCCCCCATCTCGGCATATACAAGAATCAACCAATGAATGCATGGATAAATGAAACAACAAATCATTATTTCTCTCTCTCCCTTTCTCTCTCAAATCAATCAATAAGTAAATAATTAAAAGAAAAGAATCTTCCCCTTGTGAGGGAAAAAGATTCAGTAAAGGAGCAATACAATGCAGTGGGGAATAAAAAAAGGTTTTGGAGACCATTAGGGTCAGTCTAGCTCATTTATTAGTGTATAACCTTAAGCAAGAAACTTACTACCTTTAAGGCTCACTTTCTTTATTGCCAGGCAAAGGAGAATAGCATAACTCTTCCCTTGTGAGGGAAAAAGATGCAGTAAAGGAGCAATACAATGCAGTGGGGAATTAAAAAAAGGTTTTGGAGACCATTAGGGTCACAGTCTAGCTCATTTATTAGTGTACTAGAGGCCTGGTGCACAAAA
>NW_006288719.1:1573601-1573864 GCF_000327345.1 Myotis davidii
CTGTGATCACAGGACTGAGCCTAAAGGGGGCAGCCTGAAGAGCTGACCTGACCATGCAGTGCCCGTAAAAGAAGAGTTTACAGAAACCAAGCCTTCCCCATTTCCGCGGCCGGCGTTTGTTTGTTTGTTCTCGCGCAATCCTGTTCATAAGACATTTCAGATACTGATACTCACGAAGAGAGAGAGAAGGTGCGGACGAGTGGAATCTGGAGAGAGACTGAGGAGAGTAGGGGGGCCAGGAGACGTGGCAGTGAGGTGGGGGG
>NW_006288719.1:1574774-1576682 GCF_000327345.1 Myotis davidii
ATCAGGCCAGCAGGGGGGCAGTTGGGGGCGACCAGGCTGGCAGGCAGGTGAGGGATTAGGAGCCAGTGGTCCAGGGTTGTGAGAGGGATGTCCGTCTGCCAGTTTAGGCCCGAACTGGCACTTGGACACCCTCCAAGGGGTCCTGGAATAGATAGGGTGCAGACTGGGCTGAGGGAACCCCCTTCCCCCACGCACAAATTTCGTGCACCGGGCCTTTAGTGCATAGATAAAAAGACAAACTTAGCAACATAAATTACTTAATATATCCCTCAAATTTTACATAGAGACAGCCCTCTGAGTCACTTTGGACTCAGAGTCATTGGTGTCCCCATTTTTCTTCACAATACTGGCATGTCATTAAGAGCATTGGCAATGCTTATTTCTTAAAAACTGCCTCCACTATTGCTTCTAGGATGTTTTTCCAAGTCATGCCTTGATGCTGCCACTTTTATGACCCCAGAGTAACAACCCCATTTGCACACAAGTAGGCAATGACAACTACTGTCATCATGCTGTATTTCTGACAGTAGCTATGAGACATCACACACCATCTAATGTATCCTAAGATGCTAAGTGTGAAAAAATGAGCATCTTAGAATTGTGAGATTTGGATAATACTAATCTTCATAGAACTACAGTGAGGATTAATAAGAAAATACAGAAAAAGGATTAATAAGATAAATATAAATAAATGGTAGCTATTTTATTACAGGGAAATGAGAAAATTGCGCCACTTCTGATCTGGGCTCCTCACCATGTTCCTGGGATGCTCATAAATACTGAATTAGCTTATTCGATCCTTATGTATTGTAGACTTACTTGAGGATTGGCATTTTGCACGTGATGGACTTTGCAAGTCTAAAGCAAGTATTGCCAAATAGGAGATTCATTCCAGTCTCTTACTCCTTCCCTCCAAATTAAACAAAACAACAAAAAGCCTTGTGGTCTCCTAAAATCATGGCAAAATCACCAGATGATGACCCTCTTTTTCCTTTTTGCTCTTCACCTCCTGGGTCTCACTCATCCCCATCACCACCATCTGACCTGCAGGTCCATTTCCAGTTTACATTTAGAAAGCCACTTCAGGCAAATGGCGAAGAGGGTATCAAAGGAAATATCAAAACTTCTTTGAAGGGTAAATGAAAACTAGCCATGAGAATGACTTGGGACTTTTAGAAGACAAAAGCCAACAGCGCAGTGATGGCACTGAGCTTCGTTCTTTTACTCGGTTCTGCAGTGAGAGGTCTGAAGATCATGTTAATCTAAAACAGGAAGGAAAGGGAGAGAAATCCTCCATGCACATTTCTTTTTATTTTATTTCATTAAATATATATATTTACATATATATAAGTATATATTTACATAATTATATATATATATACATATATATAATTAGAGGCCTGTTGCATGAAGAGATTAGTGCAATAAGCCTTCCCTTCCCTTGGCTGCTGGCACTTTTTCCTCCGGCACCCGGGACCCAGGCCTTTGCTCCAGCCAGAGCCTTCAGTCTTCGCTGCTCCCACCAGAGTCTTCAGTCTTCACTCTGCTGCTTCGCGCATATGTATGCAAATTAACCACCATCCTTGTTGGGTTAATTTGAATACTCTCCTGAGTGGCTGGTGAGCATGGCAGAGGGATGGTCAATTTACATGTTTGTCTATTATTAGGTAAGATGAGGCAGTGAAACCACCAAGCAAACTGCATGAGTTAATGTATTTTCTGATTTTTTTTTTAGTGGAGCACATTTTTAAAATGATAAAATGATCTGAGGTTATAAACATACATGGTACATTCACAGTTGTCTATTCAAATTTTGAATTACACAAACTAGGGATGGGAAGGATAATAATTCTTAATAAATTATAGGTTGCTAGATGAAGTCACTATCAACTAATTTGATAGCAAATC
>NW_006288719.1:1577548-1583302 GCF_000327345.1 Myotis davidii
CGCCCAAGGATGGGAAACTGGGAAGCAAGCCTGTCTTTAGAAGTTGCCACTGGCAGGAAATTTTTGGCCTACCTACTTGTTCTGTTGGGGGAAGGGAGGCTAGCCCTTCCTCCATTAAAAATTGCCTTGGGAAGCCAGACTTAATTAAAGGGCGTAGCCATCCTTTACAAGGCTACTTAGATTTTTATAATTAATATAGTTCAATAATTCTTGAGATTCAAATCCAAATTATTATTTTAAGGCATACTCTTTAGCAAAAAAAAAAAAAGAGAGACAATTTTACTGAATTTCCTTTTCGGCCTTGAAGTTAACTTTTTAATACCCTTCATTAGCATTTAAAAACTGTTCTTTATTATGGAAATATGCCAATCTTGTTGCTAGAATCTAGCCAGCATCTTTTTTCCTTTGGGTAAAATTTGCCATTTTTCTTAGGAAATAATCAGTCTTGGGTTTTTAGTCTGTACATTTGCAAAGAGATTTCAGCTCAAAACTCTATCTAAATGCCCAAAATCGGACGATGTGCGCGTTAGTTCCAAGCCAGTTTCTCTTTACACGTGCACAGAAATCCCAGACGCATTTTTAAATTTTGTAAAACTTTTCAATTACGAGAAGGAGACTTTAAATTAGAATACTTGGGGAGGAGGCATCCATATTGGATCGCCATGTGCTCCCTTCTTCCCTTCCCCACATCCTGCTTTGGGGGAAGTTTCAGCAAATGACTCAGATGGCATATTTTTTCCCAAAGTCATGCTTAATAGAAAAAGACATTTTAAATTTTTTCCTATTTCTCTTTCCAAAGTAATAGCTAGCACCCAAGTTTATCTTAGCCGAAATTTGGTTATCATAAGATGTTGCCGGTAATTTTTAAACAAAACATTAAGTAATCTCATTGTGGGAGAGCTTATAGCTCTGCTCTCTCCTGCCACCTTTGAATCTCTCTGCACCAGAGGTGGATTCAGCAGCGGGGTTTCATTTCTTATTACAGATTTTAGATTCCAAATACAAATTAAGATTTTAATTTGGATAAGAAACCACATTAAGATGACCATGGCACTCTTTTTTTTTTTCCAGCCTGATTCAAAAGAGTACCTTTTAATATTCCAATTTTTTTATAAGTTGGCCTTTTTGCATAGGTGATTCTATTAACGGAGAATTAAACATTTCAGGATTAGGACATGGAGGTGGAGGGAGCCATGAAGGCCATTCCTCCCATTTTTTCTTTTCTTTCTGCTCTTGTTAAGGAGCGGAGGGTGCAAGGGGGAGGCTATCTATCCTCCTTGACCTCTCCAAAAGGCTCTAGCAAATGAAATAGCGTTTTCCACAAGGGGAAACAATTTTTGGCAAGTTCTGATTAACTTTTTGGCAAATTTTTAAGATCTAATGTACCTTTTTCAAGAAACCAAGGGTTACGTTCTATAATAACATGCAAAAACTATAAGAGATTACCTTTCTAAAATTTTAACTCCTTAAGCATGCAAATCAAAAGTCTATAATAAAGTTTCTTAGTTTTTAAAAGCCAAATATACCTTTTTAAAGCCGAATCTACTTTTTTAAAGCCAAATCCTGCCCCGTTTCTGGAAGGGAAAATTAGCAAAGGATAGTGGGTAGGAGTGGGCCAGGGAAGAATGACCAGGCCCACATCAGGCAGGACAACATCAGATAGGACAAAGCTTTTCAATATCGCACTACTGACATTTTGGCCTAAATAATTCTTTGTTTGGGGCAGCTGTCCTGTGTAAAGAAGGATGTTTAGCAGCATCACTGGTTTCTACCTCCCAGATACCAGTAGCGCCCCTCCTAACCCCCTTCTCACCCTTGGGTTGTGATGATCAAAAACATCTCCAGACATTGCCAATGTTCCCTGGGAGGCCAAACTGCCCTTGGTTAAGAACCACTTACATAGAACCATGTGAACAAATCAAAGATCATGGATTGTTGTGAGATACCAAGGCCCCAAAAGGAGTCCATGTGCATAAGACTAATTCAAGCAGAAATAATTCTCAGTGTTGTAAATGTTTCTCTCCACATCCCGCGTGGTTCAGGGTTCAGGATCTGGAAGAGGAGCCACACACAAATGAAAGAGAAAAGACAAGAGATAATTTGGGAATATTGGGGGGCCAGGCAGGTAAGTCCAACTCAACAGGAAGGACTTCCACCTGTGCTCCGGCTGCACCAACCATTTTATAGTCAGAGGTAAACCCCTCTACCTGGGACTTGTTTGTGACTTTGCCAATAGGTCAGTCTGAGGCTTAACCCTATATATGCTCCCCACACTTGGGGGCAAAAGTTATGTGTTTCAGCCCACATCCTGGGCTCACTCATTCAGTCTCTCTCCCCCACCCCATCCCCTCATTGACGATGAAGCTGGCCCCTGCAGAGAGCAGGTCTCTAAGACAGAAGTCTTTGCAGTCTCTGCTCCAGCACTTCCTTCTACCAGCAAATGTAGGTGGCAGCCCACTTCCCCTAGCTCAGTGGTTCTCAACCTTCCTAATGCCACAACCCTTTAATACAGTTCCTCATGCTGTGGTGATCCCCAATTTCATTGTTACAAATTGAACATAATTAAAGCATAGTGATTAATCACAAAACAATATGTAATTATGTATGTGTTTTCCGATAGTCTTAGGCGAGCCCTGTGAAAGGGTCGTTCGACCCCCAAAGGGATCGTGACCCACAGGCTGAGAACCGCTGCCCTAGCTGCTGGGAAGGAGCTGCAGAAAAGCATAGAGGACTCCTCCTTCTGGACTCGGCAAATGCGCCTTCACCGCGTGCAAAGGGACAAGTCAGAAGAGCCGAGCGTAACAGTGGTGTATCTGAAGCTTCCTCTGCTTCCAGAGCTTCATTAGCTTGTCCTGAATGCCCATGTTGGAAACTCAGTCATCACTAAAGCACCTTCCTTTTGAACTGCGGTGTTAATAGGTGACGAGCAGAACCTTCCAAATCTTTATACTTTAGGGAAGTGCAATTTGAACACCCCAAAACCTAGCTGTGGTTACAAACTTTACTGTGTATACTAGTAAGTATTACCTTACAGCACGTATTAAAATGTAGAGTCCTTAAATACATTTAATGGACTATTATTCAACCTTCAGAAAGAAAGAAATTCTGACACATGCTACAACATGGATGAAGCTTGAGGACATTCTGCTAGTGAAATAAGCTAGTCACACAAAATACAAATTGTGATTCCATGTATATGAGGTACCTAGAGCAGTCAAATTCATAGAGACAGAAAGTAAAACGATGGTTGTCAGGGCTGAGGTTGGTTGGGGGGAAGGGGGAGTCATTTGTTTAATGAATATGGTTTTAGTTTCGTAAAATGAAAAGTGTTCTGGAAATAGGTGGTAATGGTTGCGCAAAAATGTGAATATACTTAATGTCAATGAACTGTACACCTAAAATGGTCACAATGGTAAATTTTATGTTAAAATACTAAATTAAAAATGCAGATACTTGGTTACCACCCATGATTCTGTTTCAGTTCGTCTGAATAGGCCCAGAAATTTGCATTTTTAATAAGTAACCTAGCTGATTCTTGTTTTTAGATAATCCTTTCAAAAATACTAGTTAGTAAAGGAACTAGAATCTAAGAATGTACTGAGATCAGCTAGAAATGTATGATTTGCCAGAAATTCCAGGACACAATTTTCTTCAATGAAGACAAGATTTTAAAAACTGGTTCATGGGAAGAGCTCTGAAAAATCATAGTACAGAGTCCCAGGGCTAAAGAAATGTTTCTAGATTTGATCTAAGAGAAGGTAATTAGCAGACACATGTGATCTTGTTTGCTGTAACCGTGGGTGGAGGCATGGAAGATTAGTAAAGGGGAGGGATTCCTCACATGCGTAAATCACCGTGTGAGGAAAGTGGTAATAGCTTGGCATTTAGGTAATTACACATGCAAATTAGAAGAGCATATATATACGAGCCAAACAAAACAAAGACAATTATGAGCACATTCTAGAGCCACCATGCCAGTCGTACCACCATTTCCAGCTGCCCCGATGTAAGTACCAGCAAAGACACGGTTTCCAATTGTTTGTACTCTATTAGATATGTATAGAGCAAAAATGTTTTCTTTGGAGGGGATTTTGTACATCCAGTGAGGAAAACATATGATGGATTCTTTTCCAATCAACTTTATATTCTCCCACACTAAAAACCACATGACATTAAATAAATATAAGTCTAAGTAAGTTTTTGAAATAATTATTCTTTTCAATGTTAACATTGACTGGGAATATAAGAATTAGAGTCTTTCAGTTCTTCCAGTTCTTCAAGGCATGTGAGTGACAAGCAGATGGTAAAGGGAACACACAGAAATGAGGCACTTCACCCCCCTTTTTCTAAAATCTTATGTTGGTAATGATATTCTCATTAGTAATATTTTACATTTGTGTTGTATTGATCTATTGTCTGGACCAGCTTCTGTTCATTCTCAGATTCAAAGTATGTCCAGAGAACCTATATTTTTCAGACCTCCTAACTTTGTCTGTTCCTCTTGAGCCTCAATTTGATGACTCTTAGGCGGCCACAATGAAGAGTCCATCATTTGTGATTTTTGTAGTCTGTGATGGTAAATGGAAATGTTCTCAATGGTTTGTAATTTTAAAAATCGATAAGTGGGTTCTGGCTGCTGTGGCTCACTGGGTTGGGCGTTGCCCCATGCACCAAAAGATTTCTGGCCTGGATGTTTCCTTTCTCTCTCCTTCTCCCTTTGTCTCTTTCTTTCTCTCTCTAAATATCAATTTTAAAATATTTTTTAAAATCGATAAGTGGTATGGGAAAAAATTGAACCTAGAGCCAAATGTGTGAGTTTAAAATAACAATAATTAAGATATGATTCCTGCTTCACAGACTTTACCATCTAGCTAGGGGAGAGAGGTATGTAAATAAAAAGTGCAGTACAGAATTAACCCTTTGAGTGCCAAGCAATATCCTAGGAACTATGCTAAATTGCCAAGGCATTTTGAGTTAAGGCTTTAAAATTTTTTTTTCCACATAAAGAGTGAACTACTAGCATCTAATAGTGACACTGCAGGAGGAGCGCGGTAGCACTCCCGGCACTTTTGGAGAAAGACAGGAGGAGCACGATCACGCTCCCAGGCACTCTAGGGGTTAATTGTAGGTGCTGTGATAAAAGTCTCTATGAGGGAGGGTATCAGCAGGCAAGGATGAATCATGTGGGGAGAAGTGGGGAAAGTCTTCATGTGCACAGTGAATCTTGAGCTAAGTGTTTAGTATGAAACTGTCTTTAAAAGGCTTAAAATCAAGATGTTCCCAATCTCATTAGAGAGTCCAAATAAAAAATATATGAATAAATAGTGGATTATTTAGCATTAAGTTGTGTGGGACTGATTAATAAGTCAACAAGCGTTTGGAAAAGGTGGGTTGGAGCAGGTGCTTTATAAAGGAAGTAGAGGGGAGCCAAGCCGTAGGATGGGCAGGAAATGGATACGTGCAGTGGAGGAGACGAGGGAGCACAAGCAGAGAAAACACCTGAGCAAAAGCCTGGGCCTCAAGGAAACCAACTGACTGGGGTGGTCTGGAGGACAACAGGGTCAAATTAAGATGGGGCTTTAGAGGCAGGCGGGGGCTTTTGAGGATTCGTGTAGAACAAGCATGTCAAACGCAAAGGCGAACACAGGCCAAATAAATGAGGCATGCAGCCCGCGGGCCACGAGTTTGACATGCTTGATGTAGAAGGTGATGTCAATATCTCACAGATTTCTGACCAGGGAAGTAATGTGCTAA
>NW_006288719.1:1583506-1587412 GCF_000327345.1 Myotis davidii
ATATTTTATTGATTTCAGAGAGGAAGGGAGAGGGAGAGAGAGATAGAAACATCAATGATGAGAGAGATTCATTAATTGGCTGCCTCCTGCACCCCCCCTACTGGGGGTCCAGCCCACAACCCGGGCATGTGCCCTTGACCAGAATCAAACCTGGGACCCTTCAGTCCCCAGGCCATTACTAGTATATCCACTGAACCAAACCAGCTAGGGCACAACTTTGTGTATTCTGATCCATCAGAGAAACCTTGAAAACCGAGTAGCTTTTCAGAGGCCCCAGAGTTAGCAATGAGAGCAGCATGTCTCAGAATAAAGGTTCTCTCAATCAAAATCACTCCTAGACAGGGTTTCTCAACCCCGGCACGATTGACATTTGGGACCAGATAATTCTTTGTTGTAAGGGGCTGGCTTGTACCTTGTAGGACTTTCAGCAGCATCTCTGGCCTCTACAGTAGATGCCAGGAGCACACCCTCTCCACAGCTGTGACAATGAAGAACGAGTACATTTGCTGAGTACGGAAGGAAGGTGTCCTTGTTGGCTTTCTGCAGCTTCAGCCCAGCAGCGAGGAGAATTGGACTGTTGCTGACCTTTGACAGTAGGAGATAGTGCTTACGCAAAGGTTTCAAAGACGTCTGTCTTAGAGGGCTACTCTGCCAAAGGTTCTCCAGGGGTGCCCAAATCACCCTCAGTGAAAACCACTGCTGAAATTTATCATGCAGTTTAATTTTTAGAAGAATAACATTTTTTCCTATGCTTTACTGAGGCAGACATTTTCCATTACTGTCACTGTAAACTTCAGGCTAGTGCTGCTCATACACTGAGTCTTGGAAGGATGAGAAAAATCCAAGCAGCGGAGTCACTGCTTCTTTGACCAATTCATTTTGGAAATAACAGCTACAATTCATTGGCAGTGAAAGGTTCTCTACCTTGAAGCACCCTTACAAGGGGCTTCACCATCACACGCCAGCTCTATCTGGAACTTTGGGGATAATTGGTTTGGTGCTCTTCTCCCAGAAATTTTTTTTCTACTGAGACACCACACCAATCCCTGTGACTTAGCTCTTGGAGAATGTCTTTACTGTCCACGGACCTCTTCTTCTTCGTCTTTTTAAAAAATATATTTTTATTGATTTCAGAGAGAAAGGGAGAGGGAGAGAGAGATAGAAACATCAATGATGAGAGAGAATCATTGATCGGCTGCTTCCTGCATGTCCCCTAGTAGGCATCGAGCCTGGAACCCAGGCATGTGCCCTCAGCCAGAATCAGTCCACAGGCCGACACTCTATCCACTGAGCCAAACTGGCTAGGGCTGACCTCTGTCTTACTCCCAGTCCCTTCCAAGTTAGTCTGCTCCAACTCAGCTCCATACAACTCAGTTTTACCTCTCTATCTGGTTCACTACATGATCTCTGAAACCCTTATTAACGTTACCAAATTATTCTATACATGTATAGGCTTTCTTTACAGTGTTCCTCTCCCCTTTAACCAACAACTGACTTTGTTCCCATGACTTGGATTCCCTCCTTGAACAGAGGTGATGGCCACTTCTTGCGTTGCCGTCTTCCCTTTACCCCTAGGGTCTCAGTTGTTGGCATTCTCTTTGACCTCCACATTCACTTCCAGACCAGATTTCTGGCCACCGTTCTTCAGTATTCTCTCCTTTAAAAGTTATCTTCTCAACATTCTTGTTGCTGTTCCACCTTCTCATCTATAAACCAGGACCCTTGCTTATAGAACAGGGATTGGGGTCGGGAAATCTTTTCCTTTGAGTTCAAATTTTTAGTAATAATATTCATAAAATAAATATGAAAATCACTAAGGATGAGAGAGTAATGAGGGAAAGATGACTTGAAAGGAAGGAAAATAGGTTCTCTTTCATCAGCAAAGACATTCAGCCCTTTCCCCAATTAAATACAGCAAAAAAAAAAAAAACTGCCTACCTCCAAAAATTAACCTAAATCAGATCAAGTACCATCAGAACATTTTCTGTTCTACCCTGGATCACTAGATATATCTCAAATGTATATCTAGTTACTTATGGATAATAGTCTTGTTAGGCTTCCCCAACATCATTCCAGAATCCCAGCCATCTTTTTCCTTAAATTTCTGAAATCTGTACTGCTTCTTCTAGAAAATGCCTCTCTACCCTCCAGCTCAATCCTGACGGGAGCCCTGCTCCTTATGGTAATTGGGTGTTATTAGGAGCTGCTCTCTCCACCCACAAGTGGAGGCCATATTTGCTGCAGGATTCAGAGTTATGTGGAGCAAACAGGCCATAAATCAGTACAGAGTGGCTATGCCTTGCATGTGTTTACAACTCCTTTGACCCAGTGCTGTCCTGCTGGACGAAACTTAAGCTTTACATTTTAAAAAGATTGAATTAATAATGACATTATGTTTGATACATTGAGTTCATATTTGAACTATTTCCTTGATTACTGGAGTGAAGATGGGGAGGTTTATAATTTAATTAACATAGGCAAATACAGTGAAACATAATTTTTAAAAATTTTATTGAAGTGAAATTCACATAACATAATATTAATCATTTTAAATAGAAACATTCAGTGGTATTTAGTACACCTACAATGTTATATAACTACTATCTAGTTCCAAAATATTTTAGCACCCCAAAAGGAAATCACACCCATTGAAATATAATTTTTAAACCAGCCTAGGAAATTATATATGATTTGCACAATACTAGTAGTAGGCACTGGGTTTCTATTTGTTTTTCATATCTTACTGATCCCTTATAACCCATTTTGTGTTAAAGACAGTTTTAGTGCAGAGGGAGTCCAAGGATCAGTCAGTGAATTACACAGAATAAAACTCTCCTAGCCCAGATAACCTTCCTAGAAATTTGATGAGTAACATGGATTTTTATAGAATACACTCTTCAAAAAGAGAGGTGTAGGGGATGGGGGCAAATAACAGTTTGAAATGACCAAAGTAGGAATTGGAGGATATTAAACTAAAAAGAGGAACTAGAATAGAGAAGTAAAGAACAGTGCTTGGCAAGTGCCAGGTGCTCAAAAAAGTATTTGTTGACTGAATAAGTGAACAAACTACCCCCATAAGAATTAATGAAATAACCCAGAACGGATCAATGGGCAGATGGATGGATGAATGCATGCATGCATTGAAAATGGATCTAGGATGCAAGGAGTAGTGTTTCAATGAGCAATTGATAAGCCATGGGAGGAAGCACAATAAATGTTTACTATGTAATTGCAGCTGGACCAGCCTTAAAAACAAATAGGAAAAAGATGTAAAGAATTTATTATTTTGTATTCAAATATTTACACTTGAGGCAAAAAGATCAGTCTCCATAGTTTTGCTGATTATCATAATTAACTATTTGAAATTAAAAACATTTTATACTTAGAGAAAACAGCTTTGAGGGATAAATATTGATTGAATTTGAATACTTAAGGTTTTAAAAAAGGGCCTGGAAGTAGAAGAGTTAAGGTTTTAAAAAAGGGCCTGGAAGTAGAAGAGCACCTGCTATTATATAAATTGTTGTTTATAAGCTTGGATTGCTCCTCGTATAGTCATAAATTTGCATGACCTTTCTTAGTCAGTCGTGAGGATACTATTTCTGGTTTGCATTTTCTCCCATATGACTATTAATTGAAGTATGCTATTAATTTTTTAAAACCATCTATCCAGTAAACCCCTTGACTAGAAGAATGTCTAATATGATACATACCATCATTGATTATTGGTATTGTAACAGGATTAATTAAAGTACTGGCATATTTTTATCTACAGGATAATTAGTTGAATAGGATTTAGCAAGACTTAGAAGTTATTCTATTCTGAGAGTATTCATTTCTGCCCAATTACATTCAAATTAGATATTTAAACTCAGGGACCACACGCAAAGACGCATATTTTTACCTTCA
>NW_006288719.1:1587434-1594804 GCF_000327345.1 Myotis davidii
CAGCAGGATTTCCATTAGCTGAAGGGAAAACCTCTATTGCAGGCAATTCTTTTTCATCCACAGGCTTAGCTAGAGGACTTAGCTTCTTAATTCACAGCAACAGCTTTCTGTATTATTTCAACTGCTCCTATGTAGAAACTTACGTATCATGATCCTGTTTGAAGGCACTTGATAACATTGTACTTATCATCCACTTTGTCACTTGCCAGCTGTCCTAGCCCGTTTGGGCTGCTATAACAAAATATCGTAGACCAGGTGGCTTATTAACAACAGAAATTTATTTCTCAGAGTTCTGGATGTGAGAAGTCCAAGATCAGGGTGACAGGAGATTCAGGGTCTGACGAGGATCACTTCCCGATTCATATACTTCGGCCTTCTCTCTGTGTCCTCACAAAAAAGAAGCGCCTAGGAGCGCTCTGGGTCTCTTTTCCAGAGCACAAATCCTATTGATGAGGGCTCCCTCCTCATGACCTAATCACCTTCAAAAGGCCCTGCCTCCTAATACCATCACATTGGGGGTTAGGTTTTTTCTGGGAGCCGGTCCATCCTTGCTGTTTCAAGGGACCTGGCATATATGGCATACTGTTCTTAATATGTTTGCTCACCTTCTTGGCACTATGTGTTTTAACCAAGGTCACCTCTCTGAGAAAGGTTGTTTCCCCAGGTAGGGATTTTCCTCTGAAGTTAGGGAGGGAATAAAACCCCTTAACTAAGTGCCAGGCAGGTAATTAATCACTTTAACTACGAACAATCATACTTAAACTACATAATCTTTACTCCCTGGAATGGAGATAAGAAACGCCCTAACCTTTGGAATAGAGATTGATAGGATTGGAATCAACTGGTATAAATACAGATGTAACAAGACAACAGGAGACAGAACCTAGAGACAGAACCTACACAGAACCTAGAGGCAGAAGAACTTCTCTGGAGAGAACATGGCAAAAGATCCTGGACAGAAACTGGCCACAGAACTTGGCTCTGAACCTGACTACAGAAATTAGCAAGAGAACATGAACACAGGAATTGGCTGGAGATCCTAACCAGAACTTGGCTGGAGATTGTGGCTAGAGATCCTGGCAAGGCTGCTGATCAACTGAACGCTGTCTCCGTGTCATTCCTTCTTCGCCGACTCCGTCCACACCTTTGGGGACCCCTGGACCTGCTGGGGTTGGACCACAGCAGGTTTTAACATATAGTAAACTATAACCGTGTGACACAATAAATATGACCAGAAAAAACAATTGGGTATCATAGCAAAGGTGATGGCTCAAATCCTGAAATCTATGTGGTTTAGGTACCATTTGAAGCATGCCCATGTATCAGAACAAATGTCTAGTAAAGGCAATGAAGGACCAAAATTTACTTAGAATATATCCTAATTAAGAAATGAAGGTTAAGTTAAGGAGGCCATAATTAGTAGTTAGATCTACTTAAAGTCTTCCAACCCGATGGTCCTGGTAATGAATTTAGAAACAAGAAATGAAATTATCAAATTCTATTTAATGAAAATTTGTCTGCTTAATTCACAAGTTTTGAAGAACTACGTAATCTTGGTACTGTGGTAGTCACACTAAGGAGATAACTTTATCTAGTTTGAAATCTAGCTTTTTTAATCAAAAAGAGAAAAAAATTAAAAAATATATATTCATAAGCTCTCTTTAAATGCACAGAGGGAAAAAAACCTTCCAGATTAGCCTGAGCCACGATTTGATTTGATGTAAACAATATGTTAATTAACCATAATGGTTTAGTTCATTAGAGATTGCAAACAGGCCGCTGTGCACCAGTGGATGGGGAAAGGAAAATGTAGGTTTCAATCTTTCTCTTTTCATTCTGAGGGGCCTTGTTTTCAAAGCATGGAAGAAGCTGAGATCAGTCTTCCTATTAGATTTTCCTTTGCTCTTTCTGTCCTACTCTCCCTCCTGTACATGCAATACAACAGGGGATGTACTGGTATAGGGAAGTGTCTCTTCTCATCTCCCTCTTTCTTTCCAAGTTGCCCAGATAGCAATCTCCTGGACTCAAAGGGTAAAATCAAGCTCAAGCTCTCTGGGAAGAAACCAATATAAGGCTTTGATTTTGAAGAAGTAGGTTATTGAAATATTTTTTTTGGTCCCACTAGATTGTGAAATCATTTTCTACAGAGGTCTTTCAGTAACAATATTAAGAGCCTTTATCAAACTATACACAATGTGATTATAATTGCGTTATGAATCTGTGTGTATACACAATTGTTTTCATTAACTATAATCTGTCTCTCAGGTTGGCAGTGGTTATCAAAGTCTCTATCTCATCATCAGTATGGGTGCTCTCACTTACCCTGCTTCTTTTTACTGATGAGAAGACTCCCCAACAATGAACAAGAAAGATTTTCCAGGTGTCACTCCATGTGTTCTAAGGATAGTTATTGAATGTCGCCTGGTCAGTGTTGCTCAGTGGTTGAATGTCGATCTATGAATCAAGAGGTCACAGGTTTGATTCCCTGTGAGGATACATGGCTGGGTTGTGGGCTCCATCCCCAGTAGGAGGCACCAGGAGGCAAGCAATTGATGTCTCTCTCTATCCCTCTCCCTTCTCTCTCTAAAACTCAATAAAAACATATTTTTTAAAAAGGGGCATTGTTTTCCAAAAGAAAAAGCAACCATACCCAGTCAGTGTGGTTCAATGTTTGAGCCCCATGAATCAGGAGGTCACAGTTCAACTTTCAGTTGCTCTGGGCTCAATCCCCAAGGCGGGCGGGGCATGGTGCAGTAAGCAGCCAATCAATGATTCTCTGTCATCATTGAAAAATCATTGCCAAGACTAATGTCTAGAACAGTGATGGCAAACCTTTTGTCCCTGAAATCAATAAAAATATATTTTTAAAATAAGAAGAAGAAAAGGAAAAGAAAAGCAACCACAATGGAAGTAGGCAGAATTGCTCTAAGAAAGAGTTCCCAAAGAATGAATACCACAACTGGTTACTGAGGTTTTATAAGAAACAGCAATAATCGTATTTCTGTAAAACACTTTAAAGTTCTCAGAGAAACTTCAAAATCATTTTTTTATCCCACTAGATTGTGAAATCATCTTCTACAGAGGTCTTTTAGTAACAATATTAAGAGCCTTATCAAACTATACACAATGTGATTATAATTGAGTTATGAATATGTGTGTATACACAATTGTTTTCATTAACTATATCTATACACACATATGGACAAGAACTTTAGGATCATATTCAAATATAGAAAAGAGTTCCTGAATTAGGATGATAGGATTATAAATATCTTTTTTTCTCTTTTACTACTTTAGGTGTCATACTGTTACTTATTTTTCCTTGCCTGAGGATATGCTTTTTATTGATTTTAGAGAGAGGAAGGGGACAGAGAGAGAAACATCAATCGATTGCCTTCTGTACACACCCCAACCTGGATCAAACCCAAAACCTGGGTATGTGCCCTGACCGGGAATCAAACCTGTAACTTTTTGGTGTACGGGTGATCCTCCAACCAACTGACCCAGAGCTAGTCTCTCTCTCTCTCTCACTCTCTCTCTCTCTCTCTCTTTCTCAATCTCTCTCTCTCTCTCTCCCTCCCCTCTCTCTCCTTTCTTTCCTTTCTCCCTTTCTCTTCCTCTCTCCCTCTCCCACTCTCTCATCTTCCTTTTTCTCTCTCATTTATACATTATTTCATCAGAACTACTATGTGCTAAGCACTTCACATACATTATGACATTTAATTCTACAACTTTATGAGGTGGGTACTACTATCACTCTTATTTCACAGATAAGGAAGTGATATGACCATCTAGGGTCACACATCTACTCAACTGTACAGCCAGAGCTTGAACCCAGGACTCCTGACTCCCAGCCCATGCCCTTAGAATGAGATCTAAACTCCCTTGCCCTGACCTAATGCCTCATGTTGTAAGGCCCATGCCTATCTCCCCAACCTCCTTTTATGTCCCTCCTCCTTCCACCAATGCCCCATTTTTGCCATGGTCAGAGACGTCAGCCCAGAGTACGTCGATGTCTTCCCTGCCTCAGCATCTGTGTACTTGCCTCTGCTTGGAAACCCTTTCTCCTGGTTCTCACCAAGGCTGAAGCATTGCCCCTCAGCTCTCGACTTCATGTCACTTTAAGGCAGTCCTCTGACCACCCCATGTGAAGATGTCTCCTTTTCAACAAAATCACTCTCTGTCAAATCACCCTGTTAATTTTCTTCAGAGCACTTATTATGCTCAGTCTTTTATTTATGTATCGCCTTAGGTATTGTCTGTCTCTCCCCTCAGGAGTGCAAACTGCATGAGGACAGAGACCTTGTTTGTCTTTGTACTTCTGTGTTCCCAGCACCTGGCACAGGGCCTGACACTTTGCAGGTTGAACAGATACTAAGGGACCTTAACCACTAAACCACATTACCTGGGGCGGGGAACCCAATGGATTATTTCTTGCATAAAAAGGATATAATTCAAAAGACATTATACATAGCATACAAGTCTATTTTTACCCACATTTTCCTCAAATTTAAGCCACTTTGAGGTCATCTGTACATTTATTTTCCCATTTCTTCATGTCTAACTTCTTAGCCTGCAGATTTCAGCTCAAATGGCACCTGGCTAGAGCCTTTCCTGATCATCTCAAGGAGTATGCCACCCTCCACCCCTCCCAGTACCCCTGTGATGTTTGTCTGTTATCACACTCTAAATTTCTATTAATTTGTTTCTTTTTTTTCTTTCCCCCTCAGCCCATTCAATGTAATTTTTTATTTAGGGCCGGAACATCTTTATGTTAACACTGTATACACAGTGTCTAGGACATTTGCCAACACATTCTAGACATTCCATAATTAATTGTTAAATGAATCAGTGCACTGGTCACTTATATGTATTCTCTTTTTATTCTATTAGTTTATAAATGGATTTCTTCGGGATTTTTTTTCTAAGTAGATAATCATCATCTATAGTCAATTCTTTCTTTTCTGAGAGTTATACTCATTACTTTTTCTTTCCTTAATGTACCAACTAGAACAAAACAATGTTAGATAATACAGGTAATACCAGGCATCTTTGATTTTTTTTTTTTTACTTAATTAATTCACCACTAATTATGGCACTGGGATGAACATTACTTACCACACCAAGGAAGCATCCTTTTAATCCTAAGATTTCGTGTCTTAAATTCAGTTCAGTTCAAACAAAAAGCAATCTGGAAATTTATCAAAAGACCTTTGATCATACAGTATTCTTTCTTTGAAATACTAAAGTGCACTACGTTAATTATAATAATCTTGCATTTCTAGAAAAACTGCACTTAGTCATTTCATAGATTTATTTCTTTAATTGGTATTCTTTAGAGAGAGAGGGATGGAGAGATAGAAACATCAACAAGAAAGAAACATCAACGGGCTGCCTCCTGCACAACCTCGTGTGACCTCTTGGTTCATGGTCAATGCTCAAACACTGAGCCACACCAGCTGGATTCATTTAATGTTTTCTATCTTCTAGAAATGTTTTCTAGCCTTTTTCTTAGGATTTTCCCCCCTATCTCTATAGTCACAAGGAGAACTATATTGTGTTTGCCTGTCCGTGTAATAACCTAGTTTTTTCAGGTGTTGCTTTCAGGCTAACAACAAATTCACATAATGCCCGAGGAAACGTGTACTTCTTTTGAGTTTGTGAGCTCAGTGATTTAGTCAGGATTCTTTGTTTTTATCACGTAGATGTTGGTATCTAGCCCTCATCTGTGTTGAATTCTGACATGAAAACAGGAAGCTCTGGCCCCCTTGCTTTATATGGTACTTGGGATTTCAGATGGGCTCAGTGACCTGTTTAAACACTTCAAAAGCCTTTATGAGTCTTGCACAGTGTTTCTCTTACTCAAAGGGCCATTATCCTAGGGAGCACTATGCAGCCATGTAAGGGGTCGTTATAGAAGACTATTTAATAATATATTAGATATCTATGAAAAGGGGGGCTATATAAGGATGTAAATAAAAATATTTTTAAATAGCAGATTATAGATCATTGGTCCTTTTTTTTCTTTTCTATATTCTTATATTTTTATATAATGGGCATTACTTGGGGGAGCAACCATTCCCTTACTTCTCTGTGCAGGTACTTCCATGACTAGAGCAACTTCCCAGCCTCTCTATCTGGTCCTTACTTTCTCCTTCTCAAGGTAGATGGAGAAGTAAATCATTTGTTTGGAGGGTAGTAGGGGTATGAAATTCCATGACTCATGCTTTTTGAATGAGTGAGACCAACCAGTAGGAAACTTGAAGCACCGGTGGCATTCTCCCTACCATCTTCCTACCACCAATGATATCTGCGCCCCAGACCCAAAGCTCCCTCTGATGATCTGTGCTAAGGTCTAGACTTGCGAGGGATGAGACTGGTGAGCCCATTTGGCTGTAGAACGAAGTCACATTCTTCCATTAACTTAACAGTAATGAAGCTGAGATTTTTCATCTCCATCTGTTTGACGTCTGTGTTTGTTTGTTTTTTCAGTTTTCCCCAAACTCAAGTAGTCAAAGAAAAGGTTACTTTTAAAATTGTAGGCTGCTCTGTGTGCAAATAGTATTAATAGGTGCTGTTTTTAAAGCATCCATCTTGTCGATTGCTTTATTGCATCATCTCAGTGAATTTTTACAATAATCTTCTAAGGCTGGTTCTATTATTATCCTTGTTTTTGTAGAAAACAAAAACAAACCCAAAAAACTAATGTTCAGAGAGTATAAGATGCTGCTCTTCATGGAACATTTATTCTATAATTGTGGATGCAGGACTGAAGCTTCAGGGAAACCAAAAAGGGAGTTTTCTGTCTAGATTTGCAAACCTATTTACTGAACTACTGTTAGAATAGTGAAAACTGAAAGGAACAACTGTGCAAACTCTTTCCTTCTTGGAGTTTCACGTCTCTTGTTTATTAATAAAGTCCTGTTGCCAACATCTAATATTCAAGCCGACATGTATTTGCTTGTTTAACTGAAAGCTACCACCCAAACTCACCCCAGAGCAGATATATGTGTGGGTGGGAGGGAACCCATCCCCATGCTAGAGAGATGATTTTCAAGGGCCTACTAGGGGCTTAAGTAACTTTAGGTGACAAAAATTCAGATATTTAACCAAGTATGTGATCAGCATTTCTCTTGGCTGAGTGAACTGCCAAGGGAAGGGGAAAAACTAAGGCATCTATTGGGGATTTGGCCAACAGACTGGAGAAACAGGAGACTATGGGAGATTTCTAAAGATTATTGCTATCTATCCAGCTGTTATTACTAAAAAAAACCCCACAAAACTGATGAGTATCGCTTTAGCTGGGAGGCTGGGCAGGAGGTTGCCAGGGTTACCAGATACTAACGTGGAAAATAGCTGCTTAGAGCACA
>NW_006288719.1:1594969-1595480 GCF_000327345.1 Myotis davidii
TCAATGTTAAAATGTCTCAATCGGATGCCCTGCTGTGCCACCACCCAGGGCTGAGGCGTGCCTCGGTGACGATGTCTGAGGTGGTCATTCAAGGGTCTGAGCTCAGCCTCCACGCCCCGTCTACCCTCTGCTCCGGCCATCTGATCCCGTCTCAGGGTTTGGCTTTTAGCAGATGACTCCCAAACCTTCTCCATCCCCGTTTTAAGAATTTTCAGCCTCACATTCTCACTTTTGCTGAGTGTCTCCATAAATTGCAGGTACCTCAATCTCTTTATGTCTGAAACTGAACTCGCGATCTCTTTACAAACCATATGCCTCTTGTGTCATCAGATAGATTACTTTCAGGCACTTCTCTTAAAAACCTGCATCATCTTTGTGACTCCTTTTTTAAAAAAATATATTTTATTGATTTTTTTTACAGAGAGGAAGGGAGAGAGATAGAGAGCCAGAAACATCGATGAGAGAGAAACATCGATCAGCTGCCTCCTGCACACCCACCACTGGGGATGTT
>NW_006288719.1:1595703-1597297 GCF_000327345.1 Myotis davidii
CGATGCTCTAACCGAGCCAAAACGGCTAGGGCTGTGACCCCTTCTTTAACCCTCATATCAAATGCGTTACCAAGTCCAGCCAGCCAATATCTTTGGACTCCAACCCTCTTTGCTATTCCCACTTCCACTGCTTTAGTTCAGGTCCTCCTTGTCCTTTCTCCTGCGTCAGCATTCCGGCACAGCGGTGTCCTTGCCACCATCCTCACTCTGCTCTTCCTGTTTCCTGCTGCCACAGTCATCTTCCCATTGCTCCATTTCAGCTACATCATTGTCATCCTCAAACCCGGCGTTGACGCCTTATTGCTTACACCTGGAGTCCAGATTCCTTAGCCTAGTAATCACAGCTGAGTCTCAGCCTTATTTACTCTTCATATGCCCTATGCCCTAGCCTGGTGTTTCTCAACCTCATTTTCATTACTGTCCCCCTAAGGAGCCTTCCGAGGATTTTTTTTTTTTAAGAAGTATGTCTCTATCATTTTCCTTTTTAAAAAAATATTTTTTACAGGGAGGAGATATGAGGGCAATGAGATATTTTTTAAAAATATATATATTTTATTGATTTTTTTACAGAGAGGAATAGAGAGTTACAAACATCGATGAGAGAGACACATTGATCAGCTGCCTCCTGCATACTCCCTGGGGATGTGCCCGGAGACCCAGCCATGTGCCCTTGACTGGAATCAAACCTGGGACACGTTAGTCCACAGGCTGACGCTCTATCCACTGAGCCAAACCAGCTAGGGCTTGAGGATATTTTTCTTAATCACCCCTTACGAAATGTTAATGCCACCAACATACTAGTGTATATCTGTTTATGCATTATACACATGTTTATGTTTTATACTTTATATTTAAAAGTAAGATGTTTTCACCCACCAAGAACCAATTTTTGCTTCATTAAGGGCAATATCTTCCCTATTGACAATGTATACTCTAACAAAAACAGATCACTTACCAATTCCTGAATATGTCCTTATATTTTCTTGCTTCCAAGTGTTTGTTCACTTTGGCTAATAGAAAGAGGAGTTGAAAGAATATGAGAAGATTCCTGGCGGGTAAAGCTGCCTTGCCTGGGATTGACTCACACATCTCTCTCAGCACCCTCCATTCTTCTGTTGAAAGCTGACCTTTGCTGTTGCAACCTAAATACCCTGTCCTCCTCCCTCTCATCCACTCAGAAGGAACCAGCTTCTTTCTGTGCCCCAGTAGAACCTTCTTTATGTCTCTATTGTGTTCTTCTTTGCAGTGTAGTGATTTTGCTTTTTGTGCTATCTCCCCCACTGTACTATAAACTTCCTAAGTACAAGAACTAACTTCTTCACAGTGTACGATGCCTGCTAACAGTAGGCACCTTTATACATTAGTTAAAATCAATTCACTGATACCCCGGGGACAGGAACAAGATAAAAGTCTACCAGTGCTCACATTAAAAAGTGCATGCTGCCCTTTTTATTTATGCATGCTGAATAAATGAACACAGGAGTGAATAGGGGGAGGGGGGAAATGCACATTCCTAAACCAACATCATTAACACAGAGACTATGTATAAAGGAATGTGAGTGTTGTACAACACTGGTGAACTGAATTGATTCCT
>NW_006288719.1:1597334-1599295 GCF_000327345.1 Myotis davidii
CCTGCTGCAGAAATAACAAACACCCACTGAAAATTATTTGAATGGCGACCTGCCTACATATGTCTTAAACAATGATGCTCAAGGTGAGTAGAGGACCCAGAGGCCAAAACATAAGTAGCCATTTTTGACACTATGATTTTGTGACATCACCACTACATAAGAAGTGACCAAACTGAGGCCTTGGGCAGGGAAGTTGATCTGACCAAGTTTATTTTTGTGTGGAGAGTGAAGCAAAAAGAAACAACATTTTCTGCAAAAGACTTGATAATTTTAAAATATCAATATGGATATGTTCAGAAAGTGCCATCATATCTTTGAATACTACTTTCTAAGAAAACCTGTTTCTGTGGTTTCATAGGATTTTATTTGGCTTTAGTCAGAGGATTAGGTATTTGAAAGTGGCACTTGCATTACTTTTCTTATTAAGACGATCAAATCTTTTTTAAAAAAATTTTTATTGAGGGCAAATATCTCAGTCTTTTTACTGGTTGATGCTTTTTGGACTTTGTTGTTGTTAATCCTCATCTGAGGATATTTTTTCCATTGATTTTTAGAGAGTGAAAAGGAGGGAGAGAGGGAAGGGGGGAGGGAGGGAGAGAAGTCCATGTGAGGGAGATACGTGTGTGTGTCGGCTGACTTCTGCAGGCCCCCTACAGGGATCAAGCCCAGAAACCTGGGGTGCATGGGAGGACGCCCAACCAACTGAGCGACACCAGCCAGGGCTAAGATGATCAAATCCTACAGAAAGCTACAAACAGGTGCTTCCTATTATTCTTTGCCTCAGGGCTTTCTCCTAAAATGCCATAAACAGTTTTATGTTGTTTCTTTCCTAAAATCTGAAAGTGACTTTTGTGGGGCAATCGGGTGGGGGGTGGGGGGGGAGCATCTGAAGGATGAGAGGCTTGGCAAAAAATAATTTATTTCCAAGGATGCTTTAAATTCAGCCCTTGGGCCTGGTCTGCTCACAGAGACTTATACAGAGTTCAGCCCTTTCCTGCCTTTCAAATAGGGTAACTAATCTTCCTTCAGCCCCTTTAAGGCGCCTACAGGCGATTCTACTTCCAATGGGCCCTTTACGGAAAAGGAAGCTTCGTGGCGAACCTCTTTCCTTAGCCCTCCTATTAATCCAGCTCAAGTTCTGAAAGCAAACAGCAACAGCCAAAACAAATACTTTGGAGCCAACACTTAAGCCTCAGCCTCACTTAACAGCAGAAGTAAGTAGGTTTGTTGGTTTAGCAAACAGGATAGGAGGTGGGGGGGGAGGGGAGGGGATGAGAAGGGGCCCGCCCCTTGGGAACGGGATTGGTTCCCTCTCTCCCTGTAGCCGTTCATCTGGCACCTCGGCGGGGTAGGTGGAGACAAACTTGTCGTTCAGGTGGTGTCAAAATGAGCCCCGTAGGTATGGGCTGTCCCCTAAGTTTGTGGTTTTAGATTTTCAAAGGGACAGACTTATTGGCTATGGGACCAAGTCTTCTGTAGGTCGAAAGATGTCATCGTAACAGGAGGCGCCAAGGAGCTTAAGGATAACTCACGCACGACCCAGAGAAAATGACGAACGTTCCTCGGGGGTTTGATTTTAGTTTCCTAAATGACGACGAAGCCAGGAAGATCCTTCAGGTGCTGGAAAGAAATGAGGAGCTGCAGAGGGCAGAGAAGGACAGAATCAGGTACAAAGCCGATGCGTTCTCCTTTTCCCTGGACCTGCGTCCCGCGGCGGCCCGGGCGTGGGGGAGGGAGGCGCGGAGCTTTCCCGGGACACCTGTCTGGGGTCCTCAGGCGCGCAGCATCCCCCGGTGCGCATCGGCCGGGGCAAATCTGCAGAGAGGCTGTCCCTTAAGGACTTTGGGGTGCCTGGATGGTGCTCTCTCTGCACAGACGGGCTCGGGTCCCGCGGGGTGCGGAGCGCCCCTGCCCTCGCCTTGCTGGCGCCTCGTACTCCGGGGCGCTTCTCTCCGAGTGGG
>NW_006288719.1:1599388-1612098 GCF_000327345.1 Myotis davidii
CCTCTTGCTTTGCTGCCTCCTGTCCGTCTCAGGACGGGGCCGGGCCGGCGGGTGAAATGGGACAAGGGCGCTGCGCCGCGTGGAGCGGAATCCCGGCCCGCACGCACCCAGGTGCTTTCACAGCTCCTCGCCCAACACTCGGCCGCAGAAACACCTTTCCCCGCCCCACGCAGTCGGTCAGCGGGGCCAGGGAGGGCTGACCTCTCACCGGAGGCGAAATGATTCCCCACCCCGAGGGCTGGAGCTCCGGGAACTTGCCAAACTGTCCGGAGTGAACCGGGCTGGGACTGGGATGCGCGAGTAGGCTGGGATGGGTGGGGCTCCTTGCTGGTGGTGCTATGGGGAAGTTGCCGGGGAATTTCACCCTTGACCTTACTATGCGGTGCTGGAGGTGAGGGAATGAAATCGAGAGTATACAACCTGGGAGGTAAATTAACCAGTTTTTCTGTTGGGGAAGTGTGGCTTAAATCCTGGAATTGGTGCGGGAATAGACCACCCAAAGCCTGCTCAGTTGACTGTGGAAAGGAATTCACTCCCAGCCCAAAAAGCATGTGGCAACGACTGGGATTTGGGAGGTTGCTTTGTTTGTGAGTGATATTTGTTGTTCTTGGTGGTGGTGGTGATGTGAGTTCTAGATTTCCACCTCTTATCAATTATCTCACTGCCCATCTGCCCTACCCCCAGTTAAAAACCTCCAAAGATACTCTTCACATAGGGAAACCCTAGCTGCTCTTTGTGGTAAAAACAATTAGAATACCCTGGGCCCGATGCCCCATCTTTTCTTTTCCACTGGCTCCTGTGGGGATAAATGAACAGTTGAAGTTTCAAGATGTGTTTTTCACACCATCATACTCTGCCTTTCAAAAAATACACCCACCCCATCATTTCCTCAGACAGTGTTTAAGTGTGTCCTCATGAACACAGTTTGTCCACACCCACACACCCACGTGCATGTACCTACACATATGGACGTGCACTATACACAGGCACACCCAACCTTGAAAAGAACTTTAGAACTGCGTGCAGTTTGTCTTTAGCACATCATCCGAAAGCAATAAGAAAGTGTTGTTGCTCTCAGGGTGTGTTCTTGGAAGTGTTTCTTGTCTCTGCAGAGGATGGGGCTTAAGTTATCCAGTGCTATGTATTTGGGGAAATTGAGGGGAGAATTGGGAACTATCAGGAGGGAGGGGAGCTTCCATTTTGGATATTACCAACGTGGCTTCCCATGAACTATATAGTCTTAGAAACAGTAATGTTGCCCTGGCCCCGGGTGGCTCAGGTGGTTTGAGTGTCGTCCTATGCCCTGAAAGGTCACGGGCTGGATTCCTGGTCAGGACATATACCTGGGTTTTGGGCTCCATCCCCAATAGGGGCATGCAGAAAGCAGCCAATCAATGTTTCTCTCTCACATCAATGTTTCTCTCTCTCCCTTCCTATCTCTCTAAAATCAATAAAAACATATTTTTAAAGAAATAGTAATATTCTTTTTTATTTTATTTTATTGATTTTTTACAGAGAGGAAGGGAGAGAGACAGAGAGTCAGAAACATCGATGAGAGAGAAACATCGACCAGCTGCCTCCTGCACATCTCCCACTGGGGATGTGCCCGCAACCCAGGTACATGCCCTTGGCCGGAATCGAACCCGGGACCTTCCAGTCCGCAGGCCGACGCTCTATCCACTGAGCCAAACCGGTCTTGGCAGTAATATTCTTTATTTTAATTTTGATTCAATGGAATTTTGACTTTCTATAGTTGACCTGATGCTTGCCTTGTTTAGTCTATAGCAGGTTTTGGTGGTCATGTCAGCTGACTTCAGTGGGAACTGCAACTACCCATCAGTGGCAAAGGCCAGGGGCTAAGCAGGAAGGCTAAAACACGTTTGCTGATGTCATGGCACTCCTATCCTAACTGGAACATCAATAGAAAAATTAATACCGTTAACTATTAAAGTATTAAAAATAATTACCCCAAATTTTAAAAATATAAAACATATTTTATATTAAATATGTATATGTATATATAAATATATTAAATATAAAAAATTTAAGGAAAGTAGGCACTTTGGCCAAATGCTCAAGGGAATTATATCTAGTGCATTCTTTTCCCTGGATCCCACTACCAAATACCTGTCGCTGGATAGCAGTCGCAGTGGGATTGTTCTGCTTACCGACCCATGTGCATCAGTTTTAATAGCAGGTACTGGCATGCAGAGAAGGCCTGAGATAACGTGTCAACTTGGCCGCCTATTCTGCTTATTTTCCTGATATGTATGATCATCATATTTTCCAAATCAAAAGTCAGAACATGTGATTTAAAATTCAAGATCATTATTTGAGACTCTGGGAGGCCTTTTTGCTACATTGAAAAACAGTCTCAAGATCTCTTGGCTAGGATAATAAGGGACCAAATGAGGAAGTTTGGGAAGTTTGCTGGTTGGGGGACAGCTGATGATTTCAGTTAACGATAGCTGTGCTAGGCTTGAAGAGTCTACAAGACAACCAGGAAAAAACATTTTGTAGAACTACAGTGTCATGCAGGGCCAGAGATGTCCAGAGATGAATGTTAAAGGAGTGAGAATAGTTGAGTTCAAGCAGAGACGGCAGACAGCCCCATTTAAGAAAGGATCCTGAACACACAGTACTTTTCCCTGTTCTCTCTCTCCTCATGGGTCCCGGACCTCATCTGGCTTCAGTTTCCTAGGAAAATATTTGCATTAAATATTATAATGTTTTTAATAATAAAGTTTATTCAAATTTTTAAGAAAAAACACCAAGATTCAAAATGATAGGCAAAGGTAGAAACAAATCATTCATGCTAGAAGATATCCAAACAGTAAACAAAAATACTACAGGAAAACATTCACCCTCACAGTAATGAAGAAATGAAAATGGAAGTAACTACAGGATACCATGTTGCACCTTTAAAAATGACATAAAAAACTAGTGTGGGGTTGCAGTGAAATGGATAGATTCAGCGTATTGTTAGTGGCGTTGTAAATTGGATACAATCCTTTTGGTGAACTGTAAAGCGATACCTGTACATAATGCCTTACCCTTGACCCAGTCGTCCAATTCTTGGGTATTTTTCATTAGTAGGAGATTAGGGAGGAGAAAATGGCCACACCAACATTTATTCAGTGCTTCCTTCTTATATAATAATAGTAATTACTACGATAAAAAATAACAGTATTTATTGGTCTCTTACTGTATACTAGGCACAGTACTAAACATGCTATCCATACTTAATTAATCCTCCAAATAACCTCATTAGGTACACACTTTAACTTTCATTTCACAGAGAAGGAAACAACTTACAAAGATTGAGTATCTTGTCCAAGTTAAGCGAGAGAGCCAGAATATAATTCCAGACCAATCTCAAAACTGTTTTACCCATCAGCATTGAATAATCCCCACAACCATCCCTGGGGGTGAGTGTTATTAATTAATGACTTTGTGTAGAAGGGAAACTGAAAGTTAGCAAGGTTAAGGAACTTGCCCAAGGTCACATAGTTCATAAGTGGCAGAGCTAGATTTGGAACCCAAATCTGTTTGGCTTCAAAGCCTATATTTTTCCACTATACCATATTTTTTCCTGAGGAAATAATTTAGTAGAGGAAAAACAAGAAATATAGTCTCAGACATTTATTGCAGTATTTCCTAAAATAGCAGTATAGTTGGAAATTTCAAATCTAAATGTCCAATAGAGCACAGTCCTTACAAAGGACAATTGTGAGGAGATAATTATATCTCACCCGGAGTGATATTTTAGTTCTATATTCCTGACTACCTTGGTTGTTGTTTAGCTACCTCAAGCTTATCGTGTATAAAACTGTGGGGAAGATGCAAATGTGGCCTTGTTTTATGAAAAAGTAGAACACAAAATAGCGCCTATGTATCATTGCACTTTCTTCAGGACATCTGTGCACGTGCTCAGCAGCTGGAAGAAAATGAGCAAAAACCTGTGCCTTTTGATGAATCTCTAGGACTTGATGCAGCTTCTGGCACATGGTGAACATTCAGTAAATGTTTGCTTTTTAAAAAAATACGTTTTTATTGATTTTAGAGAGAGAGGAAGGGACAGAAAGAGAAATATCTGATCGGTTGCCTCCCACATTCCCTGACCAGAGACACACACTCCGACCAGGGACACACCCTAACCAGACAACTGAATCCACCTGGGCATATGCCCTGACCAGGAATTGAACTGGCAACCTCTCAGTGCATGGGGCGATGCTTAACCAACTGAGCCACACTGGCCAGGGCCATTCAGTAAATGTTTACGAAAGGCATGGGCTTGCCCTGACAGCTGGGAGAGCCTGTCTCCCATCCGCAAGCCCAGCACTGCCAAGATGGAAAGTCAGGCCTGAGGGAGAGGAGGCATGCAGGCCAGGCAGGGGTTCATGCTGGGCACATGCCACCTTGGAGGCTCTGGGGAGGCAGATGAGGGGAGGGCATAGGATTTCATGGCTTAGAGGACAGGGGACGCCAGGGACAACCAAGGAGCTTGCCTGTAATAGGCCTCCAATAAACACTTAGAGGAATTAATGACTTGCACTGGCTGACATCAAAGGCTCCTGCAGTCCCTCACTTCTCTCCCCACTTCTGACTCTGTTTTGCCTTCCTGTATATTTCAAACATCCTCTGCCCAACCACACAAGATTTCTCCTTCCTTGGAACCCTGTCATGCGCTATAATCTCTGTGTTACATTTATTCTCTTATGTGAGTGTAGGATTCGTGCTATAGAAATAGTCTCAGAGCCAGTTAAGGAGATAGAAATTGCCATTTAAAATCCAACCTGACAGTTCCACTTCTTGCTGGATTGTGGACAGGATTTTTTCTTGGAGGTATTTTCTGAAAAATGTCTTACTTTCTACAAGTCTTTGGAAAACACAGCTACCTACCTATCACCCCCACTCCCACCCACCCACATCCCATAAATGTAACTGATATGGAAAGAACCAAGAGATTATATCAGCTCACAGAAGAGATATCAATATGTCAAAAACGTTTAAGTATAAGATGATACAGAGCCTGACGTAGTCCCGTTGAAAAATGGCATGTCCAGATTTGGCAGGATTGCAGCCCAGGAGGGTTTCCCGGGACTTAGTTGTCTGTGAATGATTTCACTGGTGTCCTTGAGCTGTGGCGCAGTCCTCAGAGGGACTGCAGAACCAAAGCGGTGAAGTGGGTGGAAGCTGGTGGAAGCTGTGGCGTCCTAGAGGGATTGGAAGCCAGATGCACAGGTCTCCTGTCTCTCCTAAGCTTCCCGCCTGCTCCCTCCGCTCCCAGCCTGTGAATCTGCCTCTGGCTGAGAGACAGACTTTCAGGAAACATCAGATGCCAGACCCTGTGAGGATACAGCAGAGAAAAAAGAAATGGATTCTGCCCCGATGGCTTCGCCCTGTGGTTGGTGGTAAATCCTGCAAGGTGAAGGTGTCCATATCAATGTAGCTTCTCCTCCAGTAGCCCTGTGTGGCCTGTGGAGGGGGCCCTGAGAACGGCCTGGGAGTCAGTTCTGGAGGCTTGAGTGTACCTAATGTAACAAGGCCTGAGACGAACATGGATCTCTGGGGTGTCTGCATTTTCCAGTAATATCCAATTTAGTCAATTCCTTTAAACCAAGGGGAGATCTTTCTCTCAGACACCTTCTCCTGCCTACTTACTCCTGTGGGCAATATACATGGAACTACTAGATCACAGTTCCATACCCCAGGGTTGGAGAGAGTGTCCTTGTTAGGCTTTGTGACATTATAACTCTCTTAGCTTCTTTTCTATTTTCTTTTATCCTCTTCGTAATCTGATAAAGCAGGTATTTTTTCCTTTTTGTAAAGCTAAAATCAACAGTAATAATAGCTAATACTTATTGACATTTGGCTCTGTGTTAAACTCTTCATATGCATTATCTCATTTAATTCACAACAGCCTAATGAGTTAAGGGTTGTTGTTGTTGTTTTAAATCTCCATTCTACGGAGAAAGCTTAGAGAGGATAAGCCACTAGATTGAGATAATACTGCTAGGAAACCCTGGCCGGGTAGCTCAGTTCGAGCATCATCCCAATGCCAAGGTTGTGGGTTTAATCCCCGGCTAGGGCACATACAAGAATCAGCCAGTGAATGCATAAATAAGTGGAACAGCAACTCAATGTTTCTCTCTCACACTCTCTCTTCTCCCTCTACTGCCCCCCCCCCCAATCAATTTTTAAAAAGCTGCCAGGAAGTACTGGATCTGTGAACCCCATGTGCACTTAATCCCTGGGCTGTACTGCCTCCCACAGTGAAGTATGAAGAAGTTAAAGTGATCACCCCCACAACTCGTAACAGCCAACCCTGACCTCTTCTCACTACAAAACTCTTGCTATTTCTACTGACCATGAGCTAATTTTTTAAATGCTGACCATTTCTTTTGGCAATAAAGAAATGCAAGATGTTTGCCTTTTTAACTTTCACACATACTTTTGAAATAATTTGTTTTTAAAAAATACTTGAATGTTTTGCTGCCCTTTTCTTTATGCGTTTTAGTAACATTAATGTAGTCATGGCTAGGCTGGTTTCTGTACATCGATTGTGGTCAAGGGTTGTAAGGGATGGAGAGCCTAGTTGTACTCAATTCCTAATGAAACGGACCTTAACTTCGGTAAGGGAATGCAGAGGAAATGAAAGATCTGGAGAAACCACATGAAGGACAAAGGAGTTCAGGTGAAGGTTAGTCAGAAATATTTTTCCTCCTGTTAGCATACTTGGGCCTTAAAACTGAGAAGCAGCTAGCTGAGAGCTTTGCTAAGGCGATTCCAGTCTGTTTTGCTGCAGTTAGTTACTTGCACAGACTGTGATAGTTGAGAGCCGTAGGCTCACCTTCCTCTCCTTCTCAGGAATGTTTCCTTATTGGCATTGCCAGCAGCGCTATTTAAAGGCTGGGTGTAAAATATCACCTTAGCATATCACAGGAGCCAGCTTCCTCATTCCACTGTGTTGGACTTTCTAATAATGAAAGAGGAAAGTGGGCTGCAAGAACCAAACTCCCCAAAGAAATGGGGTGTTTTACGTTTATATCAAATTAGCCTTGTCTCAACTTTAAAACAAGGCATTGCACATCAGCTAAAGGAGAACCAGGGCTGCAGGAAGGGGGGGGGGGGGCAGGCTGTTGGGAGGGATGGTCACCTGGCAAGCTCTGCTCTGCTCCCCAGGTCTGTGCTCAGGAGTCAGGGAGGCCAGCCTCCCTCGCAGACACTTGGGAAGAGACTGTTCCAGGCATGTCTCCCAGCTTCTGGTAGTTCCTCGGCGGTGGCAGCATAACTCCAGTCTTCACATAACTCTCCCTGAGTGGGTGTCTGTCTCTGTGTCTGAATTTTCATTTTTTTATAAGGACATCAGTCATATTGGATTAGAGCCCATCCTAAAAACCTCGTTTTAAGTTGATTACCTCTGTAAAGACCCGGTCTCCAAATAAGTTCATATTCTGAGGTACTGGGAGTTAGGACTTCCATATATATACCTTTTTGGAGGATACAATTTAACCCTTAAGAGCAAGGCTGGTTCAATATTTTAAAATAAATTACTGTAAACCATTATATCAACTGTCTACAGTAAAGCTGAAAAACACATGATCACAATAATTAATGCAAAAAAAGCGCTTGACAGCCCTTGGCCATTTTGGCTCAGTGGAAAGAGCATTGGCCCATGGACTGAGGGGTCCCGTGTTCGATTGCAGTCAAGGGCAGGGTACATACCTCAGTTGCAGGCTCAATCCCTGGCCCTGGTTGGGGCACGCGCAGGAGGCAACCAATTGATGTGTTTGTCTCACATCAATGTTTCTCTCTGTCTCTCCCCCTCCCTTCCACGCTCTCAAAATATCAATGGAAAAAGTATACTCAGGTGAGGATTAACAACAACAAAAAAAGCATTTGACAGAATTGAACATGCATTCATTATTTAAAAAATCTCAGCAAAGCCCTGGCCAGTGTGGCTCAGTGGTTGAGTGTCAACCTATGAACCAGGAGGTCAAGGTTCAATTCCCAGTCAGGGCACATGCCCAGGTTTCTGGCTAAATCTCCAGTGTGGGGCATGCAGGAGGCAGCTAATCAATGATTCTCTCTCATTGTTAAGGTTCCTATCTCTCGCTCCCTCTCCCTTCTTCTCTGAAATCAATAAAAAAAATATTTTAAAAAAGAAGGAAAGACAATCTCGCAAGAAAATCTACCGAAAAGAATAAATCCCAGAACTAGTAAGTGAATTTAGCAAAGTGGTAGAATACAAAATCAATATATCAAAATCTACTGTGGTTCCATATACTAGCTATGAACAATTAGAAATCTGAATTTAAAATTTTTATGAAAAAACAAAGGAACTGAATAGGCAAAATAATTTTGAAAAAGAATAAAATTGGAAGAATTATGTTACTTGATTTTAAGACTTTCTATAAAGTCAATTTAGCATGGTATTTGTGAAGGGAAAGACATATAAGTTAATGGAACAGAATTTAGTCCAGGAATAGACCCCCAGAATATCTCAAATTGATTTTTTTTACAAAGGTACACAGGCAATTCAATTAAGAGTAGTTTTTTAACAAGTGGTATTAGAATAAGGAAGCACAAGGCTAGAAACATTTTCATCACCCTAAAATAAAACCCATTCAGCAGTGCCTCCCCATTCCCACCTCCCCTCAGTTGCTGGTTACCACCAATCTGCTTTCTGTCTCTATGGATTTACTTATTCTGGATGTTCCATTTAAATAGATATGGAACCTTTTTGTGTCTGCTTTCCTTAGCATAATGCTTTTGAAGTTTACCTACCTTGTAGCATGGATCCGTACTTCCTTTCTTTTTATGACTGAATAATATTCCATTGTGTGTAGATACCACAGTTTGCTTATCCATTCTTCTGTTGGTGAACATTTGGGTTGTTTTCACCTGTTTGCTGTTGTTAATTGTGATGCTATGAACATTCATCTATAAGGATTGTTTGGGCTTCTTTTGGGTACACACCCAGGAGTGGAATTACTATGACATTCAGTAATTCTGTGTTTAACTTTTTAGGGACATTATGTTCATCCACATTCACTTTATACAGTGTATATTTTTATTTATGTAACATCTAACAAAAATAACCTTTCCAAATTGACTCCTAGTCAGCATAATTTTGTGGCTGCATACTATTCTCTTGCATGTATTTTATAATTTAATTAACCATTCCAGTGTTTTAGGCATCTTTTTTATTTTTCTTTGTATTGGTATACTAAATAATCTGTGACAAACCTTTGTGCTTACATCCTTAATTCAACTGAAATTGTCTCCTTAGGGTAAATTCCACAAAGTCAAATCGTTAGTTTATAATGTAAATATTTTCTAAGTTCTTGTTGCATGTTTCCAAATTGCTTTCCGAAATTGTTCTACCAAATGGCACCTTGACTGGCAATGTGGGAAGCCTCTATTTTGCCACACCCTTCTCAGCACTTGATGGTTTTACTATGTTTTTAAAAATCTAATTTTGTAGGTTAAAGAAAAAAGATTCTTATACTAGTTTAATTTCTAAAAATGGTTATAATGACCTTGAACTTTTTGATGTGTTTACTACTCATTTACATTTCATGACTTATGAATTGTCTATTCATACCTTTGCCCATTTATGTTTGAAGATTTGTATTTGGGTTGCTTCTTGTCACGAATAGCAGATCAAACCATGGCTTCTACAAACTGGGGATAAACTTTTCTGACATAAAAAGACATCTGAAGTACGCAATTGCAGGCTGGTGTAGTGTGTAGGATGTCAATCAGCATGGTGTATTGGCAATGCAAGATGTCTGCAACGCCTCCAGACAGCACATCCACGTTCAAGGCAAGAAGAAAGGGGACAGGATTGAGCCAACTGCCTCTGTCCCTTTTATTACTGAAGTAAGAGCTTCTCCAGAGGCCATCCTAATAGATGTCCCCTCACATTTCACTGACCAGAACCAGGTCTTCAGGTCACCCTTCACTGCAAGGGAATTGAGCAAAAAAAGGATTCAAATGCTAAGCTTAGACCAATCATGACCCATCCCCTGGGAATGAACACTTTGTTGCTCACAACAAAACTAGAAAGGAGGAGGCACCTGGAGGGCATGGCTTCTAGAAGGCAACCAACACTGATACAGAGTCTCAGTGTGGGTTTGTTTTTTTCTGTCCAGCCGGTGTGGCTCAATGGTTGAGCATCGACCCACAAACCAGAAGGTCGAGTTTGATTCCCAGTCAGGGCACATGCTCGGGCTGTGGGCTCGATTCCCAGGAGGCAGCTGAACAATGATTCTCATCATTGATGTTTCTCTCTCTCCCCCTCCCTTGCTCTCTCTGAAATCAATACAAGCATATTAAAGCTCTTTAGGAGCTCATTGTCCCACCACGAACAGAGAAACTACTCCCTATTTAAAACAGAATGTAGTGCAGGGAATCGGTTACATGGTGATAAAAAGAGGCAGAGAAACCAACTGGGACAGTGAGAAAACTAGAGATTGGCAGCAGCAGAAGGCTGGAGGCAATGCTGCGCTGGTAACTGGCTCTCCCCGAGGAAAAAAGCCTTGATTTTAGCATGGGCCAATTTGATGCTAGCAACAGTTTAACAACCAGCTTGCCAAATTCCTAAATATTTACCAGCCTGCTCTTGTGAGTCAGTACAAGCCAGCTCTCGCACTCCACCCGCTGGAAAGGAAAAGGGAGCAGGTGGTGTTACCCAAGCCCACAGGCAAGGATCCCCAGGAGAAACTGGGACCCTGGCAGGCCCGCTTGGGGATTTGGAGAGACAATCACTAACTACCAAGAAGTCCTCCATGAGACAGGAGGAGGGGGAGGAGAAACAGTCTGACTTTTCCCTTCTTCTCGCCCTCAAATCTCCTGACCGTGCCCGGCTGAAGCCGGCTGGAAGCAGCCGACCAGTAGTGAGAGCCTGGGAACGCGGCTTGTAGGGTTGTCTCCCAGCTGCACAGAGCAGAGCCGGGGAGAGACCATTGCTCTCCTCCTCCTTTCTCTTCCACCCCTGTTGTCTTTTCTTGTCGTCCTTTAGATTCTGCGTTTTCTCACTGCCTTACATTGCTAAGGCTTTGCTTCCCTGTCAGAAAATTCTCAAAAGGGGAATTTTCCTTCCCCTTATCCTACACTGCGGATCATGCCCGTTCTGTGCCCTTCTGTGGGCTCTCTCTTGCTTCTGCACCTTTTGGGAGTCGCTCTGTTCTGCTCTTCCCTTCTTTGTGCTACTGCTTCTGCCCCTGGATATTGTGCTATGCAGTCTCCATCATGCTCGGGTGAGTCGGCGTTTTGTGTGGAGAGGGGGAGTCTCACTCAGCGCACCAGTGGTAGAGAGGGCTTTGCAGAAAGGTTGCTCATGGACTGAAACTGGAATTTGATGGACTCGGGGAACCAAGATGGCTTTAGGGACCAGCTACCCACTCTGCTTGCATGCCACAGCCCGCACCATCCTTCCAGGATGCCTTCGATTCCCTCTCATGATGAGGCTGAATTCTTTAACTGGCTGATGCATTCCACATCAGCTGGTCCAGATTCCGAAGCCCATGGCTGTCCACGCCAGGTCACCTGATGCATCTCTAGCCAACCTGTGGATGGGCTGCCCTCCAGTCAGGCATCCAATCGGTAACACTGCCCTGGGAAAAGCTCAGTGCTGCGTTTTCTCAGCAGGGGCTATCGGCCATCCAGTTCACCTAAGAGTGATGTCATGTTGGCATGGCAGGCACTGGGATTTACCTGTCCAGAAAGGGGGTACACTTGCTTTCACTCTCCTCACTCTGCCTCTCCTCTCTCTCTCTGCCCACCTGGGCTTCCTGCCTCTTGTGATGGCAGGTCTTGGCCCACAGACTCTAACACAGAGATTCTCAACCCTGGTTGAAATGACAACTGTCTGGGGAATTTAAGAAACTACCAACGCCAGGCCCATGGACACTCTGGCTTAATTGGTCTGTGATCGGGTTGGGCATAGGTGGGTTTTTCTTTTTGGGGGGAGGGGGTTCGTTGTTAATCCTGACCTGAGGATATTTTCCCATTGCTTTTATTTTTGTTTATTTGTTTTTGTTGTGTTGTTGTTAATCCTCACCCCAAGATAGTTTTCCATTGATTTTTAGAGAGTGGAAAGGAGGGAGGGAGGGAGGGAGGGAGACAGACAGACAGACAGACATCAATGTGAGAGAGAAGCACATTGATTGGTTGTGCCCCGACTAGGACCGGGGATTGAGCCTACAACTGAGGTACATGTCCTTGACTGGAATTGAACCAGGACTTTTCAGTCTCAGGCTGATCCACTGAGCCAAACCAGCTAGGGCTTCATTGCTTTTATTTTATTTTTTTATTATTAGTTAAGGTATTACAAATGTGACCTCATCCCCCCCATTAACCCGGCTTCATTGCTTTTAGATAGAGCAGAAGAGGGGGAGAGAGAGAGAGAGAGAGAGAGCTTTTTTGAGAGAGTGGAAGGGAGAGAGAAACAGCACTGATAGACACATCCATTGGTTACCTCCCGCACGCACCCCCATCAGGGCAGGGAATGAACCTGCAACCCAGGTATGTTTTATTTTTGTTTATTTGTTTTTGTTGTGTTGTTGTTAATCCTCACCCCAAGATAGTTTTCCATTGATTTTTAGAGAGTGGAATGGAGGTCTGAGACAGAGAGAGAGTAACATCAATGTGAGAGAAACACATGGATTGCATGCCTCCTACACACCTGACCAGGGTCCCGG
>NW_006288719.1:1612254-1627487 GCF_000327345.1 Myotis davidii
CACAAAACCAGACACCTGGAGAGGAGACTGCATCTACAAATGGGTCAATAACACTCCAGACCCAACTACAGAGGCAGGAAGAAGGCAGGAGTCAGGGAGAAACCTCCCGCACGCACCCCCATCAGGGCAGGGAATGAACCTGCAACCCAGGTATGTACCCTAGACCAGGAATCAAACCCGTGCCCCTTTGGTACCTGGGCTGATGCTCTAACCACTGCTCAAGGCCAGGGCAGGCATGGGTATTTTTTATAAGCTCCCCGGATGACTCTAAAGTGCAGCAGGGATCCCATCTTGGCTGCTTGGGCACTGGGCACTGACTTCACCTGTCACATCTTTCCCACACTCCTCACCTTTCCGTGAGTTGCACTGTTGATTTGTCAGGAAACTCTGTTGTTTGGGAAGGGAAAGCCTGGAGTCCTAGCAAAGAACAGTCAAGAGGGTCATGCCTGACATCAGTGTAGTAAACCTTGTTTCTAGTACTTACCCACTTTAAAAGTGCTTGATAGTGAAAGGAATTTAGAGACAGGAAAGGCAGTTTTAGAGAAGGAGAGTCCACGGGAGAGGAATGCATACATAATGGGAGGAGGTGGCTCCAGGCTAGAATATTTATCTTACAAGAGGAGGGGGGGAGCACTGAGTGGGTTCTGAAGCTTTAAAATTTGGAAACTGATACCATGTAAGAAACAAGGGGATGCCGAAACCGGTTTGGCTCAGTGGATAGAGCGTCGGCCTGCGGACTGAAAGGTCCCAGGTTCGATTCCGGTCAAGGGCATGTACCTGGGGGGCGCGCACATCCCCAGTGGGAGATGTGCGGGAGGCAGCTGATCGATGTTTCTCTCTCATCGATGTTTCTCTCTCATCGATGTTTCTAACTATCTCTCTCCCTTCCTCTCTGTAAAAAATCAATAAAATATATTTTAAAAAAAAGAAACAAGGGGAAAGTGACCAATTAGAAAAACACAGGGGACATAAATTAAGGAAGGGACCAATTAGAAAGTGTCATGTTCAGACAAAGAGGCTACCAGCATTTATAAACCCATAGACAAAGAGACTTGGGGGACTAGGTTTTTCCCATCTGCGGAGCCCTCCCCAAGGGGAGTTTGTATATGCTTACAATAAACTTCCACACTTTGCTTAAAATCTTTTAGTCCACGAATTTTATTCTTCAAACTTTGTAGGACAAGAAACCACAAGGAGAGTCCGAGAGCTTGTGAGTCCACGTATCAATAGGATCAAAAGGACCTTCTGTCCCTGGAAGAATTGCTTCTTACTTTTCATTGTTTTTATTTTGTTTTACTACCCACTAAGTGTGGCTTACACAGAAACACAAGTACTGTAATAGCCATGAGCTGGTTAGATCCTGGTCTGTGAACTCACTTCCTTGAACCCGGCTCTAGTCATGGGTTCTTCACACTGGTGGTTGAGTGGTTATGTTCAATGGGGAGAAACGGGAAATGGCTCAAGAGGGGCAACATAGAAGCCCAGAGAGTTCTGAAAGGCTAAAGCAGCCTGGTTTCCATCCAAATTGGCGAAAAGAAAGAGGCATTAGGTTTCTCTCTGATGTTTTTGTGATTCTTCAGGAATTCTTGACTAGTGACTTTTAAAATATTAGTATATGTAATTCTTAAATACTAGAGGCCTGGTACATGAATTCATGCACGGGGTGTGGGGTGTGGGAGGAGGGTCCCTCAGCCCAGCCTGCACCCTCTCACAGTCCAGGGCTCTAGCAGTCCGGGACCCCTCGCTCCTTACCACCCGCCTGCAGTGGAGGCCAGAGAGGCTCCTGCCACTGCCACTGTGCTCGCCAGACATGAGACTTGCTTCTGGCTGAATGACACTCCCACTGTGGGAGCGCACTGACCACCAGGGGGCAGCTCCTGCATTGAGCGTCTGCCCCCTGGTGGTCAGTCCACGTCATAGCGACTGGTCGTTCCACTGGTCATTCCGCTGTTCGGTCGATTTGCATATTAGGGTTTTATTATAAAGGGTATGCCTTCCACATTCACTTGACCCCCTCCCATACCTTTTAAGGTAGAAAGAGCAGATACCATTATCCTCATTTTTTCTGGATGAGATATTATCCGTATTTTTCTCTTTTCCCAAAGAGCCTCAAGACCATAGTAACACCCAGGAGTGGACATGGGACAAAACATAGGACTCCAACTGTCCCCTGTGGCGTTTGTGCAGCATGTCCTGTGGCTCTACAGGTGAAGCCATCCAGACACAGGCAATGGACATGTGTGGAAATGTGTAGGTTCAAAGGGGAGTTAATACCTCCGCTTTCAGGGAGTTAAATAACAGGAAGGGAACATGTGTGTGTGATCGCAGTAATAGCGGTGTGAGGTCAGACTGAAGCCCTCCATGATTTCCATCAGCTACTGTCACACCAAGTGAGCTCATGATCTAAGTGAGACCCAAGTGCTGTCCATTTAGCAAAGGTTCGCACAGGACCGCCTTCGCTGCCGGCAAGGGGCTTGCAGCACTCAGCCCCTCAGTGAACATCCTGAAGTGCTGCGGGGATACAGGCAGGAGGGAGGAGGCATACAGGCCGGGGTACAGGATGGTGGGGCTGAGGAGCTCTGACGACAGGATCCTCAGAGGCCCCCAGATGGCCTGAGGACAATTTTATAGGTTTTAATTAAATCCCCTAAACAGCCAGCATTTTTATTTAACTTGTGTCAGAGCCCAGATGGCAAAACAAGTTTTTTTCTTGTGTTTTGTTTTTCCTTTTTAGGCTTTTAAACTGCAGGACTTTTTACAGCCTGTTTTAAAAATTGCCATCATGCACTCTATGTGTGCTTCTGTTCCTTCCCCCCGGATGCTGGTGAGGTCCATGAACATGGACTGTGCGTGTTAGAGGGTAGGTCTAGGTTGCCGGCTGAATTACTGCATTTGCACCTGAGCTCGCACTCCCCTCAGAATCACCAAAGGCCAAGTGAGAACTCTGCCGGCTCCTCAGAACAGAAAAAGCCCTGGACTCAGCTGGGCGGGTCATTTCTGACAGGGGCCTTCCCCCTGGGGGGGATGTCGGGGGGCATTTAGCCACCCCTCTGCTCTCTCTGCTCTACAGTTGTGGGTTATGCTCTAGCGCTGGCTCCATGGACCACCGGAAAGGCCAATAAATTAGGTCATGTCTGTCCACTGCCATCCAGGCAAAACTCTTAAAAAGGTTTATGAGTAACATATTCCCTCCAGGGTAGCTATCTACACCTTCAAAGCCACACTGGCCCCACCCTCACCTAGTTCTGCCTAGCACTCACACACCCAGTTTTACTGAGCTCTGGCTCCAGTTTCTTCCCCAGCTTTTTTTCACATCCCCATGTGTCAACTTATAACACCTTGTTCTGGCCTCTTAAGAGGAGGGAGATTACAGGAGCAAAGTGGTACATGTCTTTTTTAAAAAAAAAATCTATTTTAAAATATATCTTTACTGATTTCCGAGAGGGAGGGAGATAGAAACATCAATAATGAGAATCATCGATTGGCTGCCTCTTGGGTCATAGGTCAACCTTCAACCACTGAGCCATGTGGCCAGGCAAAAAGTGTCATTTTTTAAATTATAAACAGCTTACATGTGCGTAAAAACCAACTAACAAATGGTGTAAATGCCACAATTTCCAAACAGTGCTCCAAAACAACGATTTAGTTTTATCATAAAGTGATTAAAATGCTTTTCTGTTTTCAGCTCATATCCAAGGGCTGCAGGCACAGGCTCCTAAAGATGGGAGCTTCTGCACCTCTAGTGGCTAGGTCTCTTGAGGAGGGAAGCCAGGTCCCCACACTCCTTTGGCTTGGACCTGCCTTCCTTCCTGAGAGGCAGGTAGTCATCAGTCAGCTGGCTGCCAGATACTATTACTGGAAAAATGCATAGATGGTCTTTCTCCGTTGCTAGTGCGAGTGGGGTTCTTGGGGTGCTGCTGGAATAAGCATTTCCAGAGGCCCCCACGGGAGATGAGATGTGGTAGAAAGCTTTATTTTCATGGAATTGCATCCCTTTAGTGAAGTCCCATTTCCCTTAATCCAGTCCTAGAAGAAGCGCAGTTGAGGACTCAGTAGAACTAGAACAGCGGTTCTCAACCTGTTGGTCATGACCCCTCTGGGGGTCAAGCGACCCTTTCACAGGGGTCGCCTAAGACCATCGGAAAACACATATATAATTACATATTGTTTTTGTGATTAATCACTATGCTTTAATTATGTTCAATTTGTAACGAGGAAAATACATCCTGCATATCAGATATTTACATTACGATTCCTAACAGTAGCAAAATTACAGTTATGAAGTAGCAACGAAAATAATTTTATGGTTGGGGGTCACCACAACATGAGGAACTGAATTAAAGGGTCACGGCATTAGAAGGTTGAGAACCACTGCATTAGGCCATTGTGTGGAGGGTCCACTCGGCCCCTGGCCATGTGGGCAAATGCAGATCATGAGAGCCCCACAGGCCAGGAGCCAAGGCACTATGCCAGGAGGCCAGAGAGAAAACTCCCTTGTTTAGGAGCTTACGTGTCTCAAATCTTCCCATGCTTGCAGTGGCCACACCTACTCTGGCCAATGACCTGTTCCCAGGGGTGATTGACAGACAGTTACCTTCCCTATTTCACCCAGACTTTACTGAGCATGCGTCTACTCTGCCCTTGTCCAGTCCTTCCCCCGAGGATCTGCAGGGAACAGACCAGTGGCTCCCTGGGGAGTGTTAACTGCAGCTTCCTGGCAAAACTGTCCACATGACATGCCTACATTGTTTGGCCTTTTCTTTGCCCCTTTCCAGTAATTAATGAACTAGGTTAATTACATTGACATCAATATGACAAGCTCCTCCATTTGCAGCACGAAGGCAATTAATTGTCTTTCGACCCTGTCACTGCCTCAGGACCCTCCGCACACACAGTGCCTCCCGGCATCAGGGGTCAGAGGTCTGGGTACCTCTGTGTCTACTTTAGAGTCAGAGCCCCACAGGGTAGATTTTTTTTCATATTATGATTCAACAATATTTCTGTTAGGCATCAAACACTGCTTTAGCAGGTATACTGAGATCCTACTATGAACCTAGGGTTAGGGGCACAAATAGAATATTGGGGACTAGCTACAATTATAAGAAATATTAATCATGCTCTGTTAACTGTGATTGATCTGATTTGAGAAAGCACATTCTAACCTCGCCCTGGGACGAGAGTTGTACGCCCTGGGACATGGGAGCTAACATTGGAATGCAGTCCCTCCTCCTTTCTCAAGACCTGCCTACCATTATGAAAAGATTAATAACCTTGTGGCTGAAACTATCTGGTTCAGGAGGCAGCCTCCCTCTGCAAACCGCCCCCCACCATCCCCGGCCCCAGCCCGAATTGCCTGTAACCATTATCCCGGGCCTACTTTCTCATGCCTGTAATTCTTACTCTCCCACATAATCTTTGCTTCCTACCCAATATAGGCAGCTGGCTTATGGGGAGGGGCAGAGCAGATTTTTGTGCATGACCTGCTGCTCTCCCATACTGCCGGCAGTATTGGAATAAACGCTCATATATGATCCAACCTTGTTCCTGCTTAATTGGCTCAAGTAGTGACAGGCAGCACGTACCCATTGGTTATCCCATTACACACTATTATCAGAGATACCAAAATGCTCTCTACAATCTCTCAACGTCGTGAGGGAGATAGATTTAAAAACAGTATCTTCACTAAAATGCAGCAGGTGATAAAATAGTTGCCCGCAAGAATACCAAGGCCATTTGACCTTAGGTGAGGTGTTAGGGAAGATTTGCTGGACATGGTGCCTGAACTGAGTGTTGAAGGAGGTGTGGGGCAAACAAAGATAGGAATGGAGAACAGCGTGAGATAAGGCACAAGGTGTGAAAGGTGAAGGTGGAGCTGGAGGCACCGTCAGCAGTGGGTGTCAGTAGAATGAGAGGCCGTGACTGACCAGGGAGAGCCTGGTACAAGCTAGAGGCTAAGCAGAGTCGCCAAAATGCTTAGAGCAACAGTGACGATGTGAAATGGCTGTGGGTAAAGGGTTAAGTCTGGGTTCGAAGAAAGATGTGTTTAGGAACCTTGACTAGAGATGAAGAGAAGGGGAGCGACTCAGGAAATATGTGGAAAGTTGAATTAGCAGGACTTAGTGGCTGACTGGCTGGGGGAGGAAGGAGAAAGGGGCGTGCAGATGAACTCAGGTTCCAGCTTTGACGTCTTTGGCATTTGAGCTACTGTTTACATGGGAGCTGGTGGATTCAAGTGGACTCTACACTTTGCGAGTCCAGAGTGAGGTAATATTTCTGAATACTAAAGGCACCAATTCCTATCAACATTTAAGGATGTAGATACATTATCTCTCAGTGAATGTTATTTCTTGGCAATAGAGGTCGTTTCGGGCCTGCGAGCAGGATTGGGGGTGAAGCGAGGAGTGCGCACATTTCCAAGCAGAATCCTGGCAAGGGAGCTTAACCGTGTTCCCAGCTCCAGATGGCCTGGGGGAGGACTTCTGGGGAGAAGCTGAAAGCAGCAGAGGGACTGATTGGCCCACAGGGACGCCACCCGCACACGCTGAGGGGGACAGCCTGGCAGGCAGCAGGTGCCCAGCCAGCCAGATGCAACTGCACCTGGTCTCATTTCCTCCCGGTCAGCTTTGGAATTCTGTCAGGAGCTTTATTTCTCTCCTATTCTAAGCAAAAATAATTAAGACCAACTGATCCCTGAAATGCCCTCCCCCACGCCCTTCAGAAAAAGCCCCAAGATATTTCAAGTGGCTATTTACCTCTGTAAAGCAGCAGCAAGCCGGCTTTTCAGCAGCACCCTCCCCTTCGGTCCCGGATCCGTAGAAATGTGTTTCCCCTTCAGCCAGTGAGGGAGTCTCTGTCTTCGGTGTGCCCTGCCCACCAGCTTGGGGTGCTGGGGACCTTGGTTTGAAAGCTTGTCCAGAGTCACCGAGGAGAGAGGCGAAGCCATCATTCTACCGTTGGCTGCCCAGCACCTACCAGGTAAGCTGCTGTGCACCAAGATGAAGCCCTTGGCAGGTCCTCTGGACCTGGTATTTCAGAATCGGCTTGAATATATTGAATGCACATCTCTGGACTGAGAATGTTGTCTCCAGCAGGCAGGGTGATAAATGAAAAAGATACCCCTTTCCAAGTTTATCATGACGGGAATTTACTTAAAAAAATCCCAGCATCTTTGGGTGATTAAGATTAGTGATATTTTCATTTTTATTAAAAGAAGAGCTACTTGACAAATATTTTGAGGACCTACTCTTTGGATGGGCTATGCAACCTACTATGATAAATACAACGTGTAAAACTCAAGGAATGGATCATCTATTTGGGTGGACAGGACGCAGAAAATTAAACAACGTTATAAGGCTGCACATGGCTAAGTGCCCTGGTGAGTGGCATAGAGAGACAGTAGATTCTTGGAGTGAAAAAAAAAGGTGGATAGGAACTGAAGTTACTAGGAAAGCCTTCAGAAAGAGGCTAGCCTCGAAGGGTGACTGGGTGTAGGTAAGTGGAAGGTGAGTAAAGGGAGAATGACTTGCAGTTATGACTTTTTAACACTTCCATTGAGCGTATTCTACATAACACACTTATTGAACTTTAATTAGTAGCTGGAACATGTAAATCTTCCATTCAGAAAGGCTATTTATGTCAATGTTGGGAACTAAAGTCCTTTAAAAAAAAAAGGTTTGTTTGTTTGTCTGTTGTGGGTAAATGCTGGCTTGCTAGAACATTCCATCCCACCTGAATTCCTCCCCTCCCTGCCCAGGGAACTGGTCACCCTCAGTGGCTTCTACTAATCGCCCACTGATTTTTAACAACCTTGCACAAGAGAATGAGATTTAGGCTAACTGGCTTTTCTTTTTTTATTCTGTAAATGATAAGCAGCAGCATAGCATGAAATAATTTCTGATAAAATAGAAGTTAACTATGTGTTTAAGGGTTATGTGGTAACTTTCTCCACACCTCAGGTTTTTTGTTGAATGGGCTGAATCAGGGAGCAAGCTCCCAGTCTGTTGGTGTTTGTGTGAGTGACAGGCATGAAGCCACAAAGAGAAATCTTTAGCTTCCCCCCTCCAAGCCCTGTTCTTAACATGAGAGCGTAGGAAACCTCCAGAAGATTTTCATGATCTTAGCATTGACCTTCTCCTCAACACTATCTGTGTGTATCTATCAAGAAATTGAGAGCGTTTCAGAGTTTAGGGATTCTTATTAATAGCCCAGGGACACTGGATGACAATGAAAATTTTTTTTTGACAATGAAAATATTAATAGATAATGGTTGACCTCCATGCGTAAATTTTGACAGTTTCTGCTGATTGCAAGGCCAGCAAATAAAAACTTCTTATGACAACTTAAGCAAAACAAAAACAAACTGTGGGGAGGAAAAATAATTTTCCTTCTACCCTTCTAAGTTCTTCTGGATGGAATAATAATCAAATTGACATGAAACAGATTAACAGGGGGAAATAACCAAATTATTACATATGTATATACCTAAGAATATGGAGCCAGAGGACAGTTTGGGAAAATTGAGGCTTATTTGCCTAAGAAGGGGGGAGGTTGTGGTTTGGGACGTCAAAGGGCAGAAAGGCAGTTCCTATGGAGATGAAAAGCACATGTTTGGTAAAGAAATGTTTTCTCCCACCTAGTTGGTATGAAGCCATAGTTATATATTATGATATCTCCCTTCCTGGAAAAGGTCCTCTATCTAAATTATTTCAGGTAGTTTAGGGAAAGGTCAGATGTTTTTCCTGAGTCTTTCATGTCTTAAAAATAACCAGCTTAAAACAATCATTATCCCATAAAAGGCATTTTCGGGGGTTGCAAACTCTGCTTCCCTCAAAACAAAAAACAATTTTCTTTTTCCATTTCCTTTGCTCAGATTACTCTCTGCTTATCACGGCCTTCACACACACACATACACACACACACACCACCACCACACCACCTCACCCCCGCACCCCTACACCCCTCACACCCTCTCCCACCACACACCCCACGTCTACTTTCTGAATCATTGAATCATGCACTGGAGAATGAGCATCACTGGTGAAGAATAGTGGTGGATTCAGCCCCCTTAATGGGGCTCAGACTCAGTAAGTCTACTTCCTCTGTTACAGGACCCAAGGTCGTGTGCCCAACGCTTCGAAAGGCCAAATCTCAAAATGTCAGTTTGAGGAAGGGAAGGTGTATTGATTGAGAAGCAGCCAACCAAGAGGGTGGGAGACACATTCTGCTCACTAGACTTTATTAATGGTTTTCTCAGGGCTTAGGGGAAACAGGTGTGCAAAATTGCTGCTGGGGCAAGTTTTAACTGGAGAACCTTGGAACTTGGCCATTTATGGTAAAGGGGCGTTAGCACTGATCTTCCTGTACAAGGGACCCTTGACTTCTGAAATGGTTCCTGTGTTCAAGTTCAGGTTCTGTCCCAGTTCTTTGGTTCCTGGTTGGGGTGGGGGTCGGGGGCAGGGCAGGGTGGAGATACGAGATCAATTCAGGTGCAGCTGGGCATGCTTTGACTGCATTACTTGCGGTTTTGGTTTGCTGTCTCTGAAAAGTAACCCAGGTATCTTGTTAAACAGCATGGGATCATTTTGAGCTGGTTCTGCAGTTATACTACCTGTCCTTTGAGGCCCATCTTTGCGAATGCTTTCTCGGACCTTAGCCAGAATTCATCTTATCCTTCTTTATGATCCCAAAGCAAGAGAGTTGTTTTTCTATTACATGATAGCGATATAATAAGAAATATATATACAGATATATGTGTGTGTGTGTGTGTGTATTTGGTCTTTGTTCCCTTTCCTGGCACAGAGCTTCTTATACCCCTGCAATTTCCTGAGTGGTAGGAGTCAGAGGAGTATCTTTTCATAATAAGCCCCTTTCAACTACACCTGAGTTTACGCTAAGGAGGTGACTCTAGAAGGCAGGGAGTTAGTTGCCAGAGGAACCAACCCTGTGATCAGAGGGCTGGAACTTTTAGCCCCACCAGCCAATAATTTAATCAACCATGCCTGCATGATGAAGCGTCTCTAAACAACCAAGTTCAGGGAGCGTCTGGGTTGGTGAACAAGAACGTGTCTATGTGTCAGGATGGTAGCATACCCCAAATCCCACGGGACGGAGTGCCTGCACTCAGGACCCTTCTGGACCTTGTCCTATACATCTCTTCATCTGGCTGTTCGTCTGTAGCCTTTAAAATGTCCTTAGTAATAAATTTGTGATAGTAAGTAAACTTTCATTTCAAACTATTATTTTATCCGAGTTCCGTGAGCTGTTCTAGCAAATTATTAAACCTGAAGAGGGGGTTGTGAAAACCCCGGATTTATAGTTGGCCAATCAGAAGTACTGGACTTGATAGTGGGGTCAGTTTTATGGGACTGCGCCCTTAACCTATGGGGTCTGCACTGACTCCAGGTAGCTGGTGTCAGAGTGTTTTGAGTAGAGAAACCTCCCCTTTTAATGATTTGTCCTGTGTTATATCACAGCTATTTTATGCATATTTTTTTCACTGTTACAGCTTAAATTTCTTACTGTCTTCAAATTATTCTTACAAATTTTCTTACTCATTATAGTTGAACTGATTTTTTTTTTTATTCAGAAAACATTTTTCAATCTGTTAACTAAGCGCCTGCACTGAGTTAGATCATGGGCAAAGACTGTGTAAGGATGAGCATTGTAAACAGAAGGGAAAGTTGGAAACACATCCAGAGGTCACGGCACAGAGTTTGGAATGGTTGGTACCCAGGGTTTAAATGAGAGGATAATGGGAAACAATCCAGATAGGTACGCATGGGGTCTGGTTTTGAAGAACTGAGCTTTACAGATGAGGAAAACGAGACACAAAGATGTCATTTGATCAGCCCAAGTAACAAAGGGATTAGAACCCATCATCTGATTGCACCCACCATCCAGGCCCAACACCCTCACAGAAGCCCAGACAGTGGCTTTATGCAACCATGCCAGGTTAACTGGCTGGGAAAAGATGAAGATATTATTAGAGAGTGTCCAGGACAATCGTGTCTGTTTAGTTAAGCCACATATACCTCTCTTTGTACTTGGCACTGCAACCTAAACTGAGGCAAACAGCCAAGAAAATTCAGGACACTGAAGACGCATTCAGCACTGCTCTATGGCATGTAGTCGCCAGTCTGAGCCCCTGCTTAGAGATGCACAGACCAGTCTATGAGTTGCCCTTTGAAACAAATACCAAGAGTTGCCAACTCTGCCCTCTTTTTGGCTTTTTTCCTTGAGTTTTAAGAACTAATATTTTCTTTTTATTTCTTTTTTTTATTGTCAAAAAAGTAATATTTGCAGTGGCACCTGGGTTAAAATAATAAGCAAAGATGTTGAGATTAAATCATAAAAATGACATTCAATAAACAAATGAAATAATGTTTAACCTCTAATAAAGAATTTTTAAAATTCTGGGAAGTATTTTTGCTCATATTTGGTGTTGTGGTCAAGCACAAATTCATGGTTTGGTTGATTAGGAATGCAAAAATTTTTGGATCATATGACCCAAAGCACAGCAACTACTACCTATGACTGCTTGCTATAGTTGGCACATGTTCCCAACCATTCATGGGCTGCCTGTGTGCTAGAAAAAAGGTCCATGTCTCTCAGACAGATCTACCCCATCCTTAATTCATTATTTCTGTGGCCTGAGTTCTGGTTTTTCTTTTTTAAAAAATATATTTTTATTGATTTCAAAGAGGAAGGGAGAGGGAGAGAGACATAGAAACATCAATGATGAGAGAGGATCATTGATCGGCTGCCTCCTGCATGCCCCACACTGGGGATTGAGCCCGCAAACCAGGCATGTGCCCTTGACCGGGAAATCGAACCTGGGACCCTTCAGTCCGCAGGCCAATGCTCTATCTACTGAGTTCTGTTTTGTATTCAGTAAAGAGAACAGAGGTACCAGAATGATTTAAAACAAAACAAAACAAAACAAAAAGATGGGGGGAATCAGATACCCAGATTTAGTTTTCTTTGTCATTCATTATCTTACCTAAAAGAAAACAAAAGGGTGAAGGAATTGAGAAATACACATTGGTAGTTACAAAACAGTCATGGGAATGTAAATTACAGCATAGGGAATATAGTCAATGATATTGTATAATTATGAATGGGTCCAGGTGGGTACTTGAATTTTAGGGGGACCACTCTGTAAAGTACACGATTGTCTAACCACTATGCTGTACACCTGAAACTAATACAGAATAACATTAAATATAAACAGAAATTGAAAAATAAATAAGAAAACAAACATTTTTGCAAATAAGACCAAAGCGACTCAAAGCTAAATAGATGATGCCTTTTAAAATATAAGGTCATCGTTAATAAAGAATATGCCACACCCATATACCTACCCATTCAAAGTAAACAGTGTTTTTCATGTCCACTTTCCTTCTGTAAAATGCACCTGGCATTACTACTTCATTACACTGGCATTTCTTTCCATTTTTGAGAAATGGGTTGGATGTTTACAGATTAACTACAATTATTCTATACCGCTTCTTGATGCACTTATATATATTCATTTAAAGTACATAACAGCCTCGCATGTTGCATTACCATTTTTTATTGTGTAACAGAGCTTCATTTAGGACTTTTGTCCAAAGAGCCATTGAGATTTTCTGATAAAGCATTTAAAACATTATGAAGAATGATCACAAATTTTTAAAAAATACATTTTATTGATTTTTTACAGAGAGGAAGAGAGAGGGATAGGGAGTTAGAAACATCGATCAGCTGCCTCCTGCACACCCCCTATTGGGGATGTGCCCGTTACCAAGGTACATGCCCTTGGCCAGAATCAAACCTGGGACCTTTCAGTCCGCAGGCTGATGCTCTATCCACTGAGCCAAACCAGTTAGGGCTGATCACAAATTTTGTTTGTTACTGAGAAAGAAGAATTTAGATACTAAAATCTGAAAGCAAATAACACATAACAATATTAACAGTAAAATAACTTTTACACAAATGTTAAGATTCCATAAATAAATTATAGAATTAGGAGAAGACAATGCATTTGTACAACTAGCATTATTTCATTTCATCCCAGGTACTGATTCTATTATAGAATCATTCTAGGAGTGCTTCTTAGGAGTATGGGTAAATACTAGTAGGTGTAACTGCACATAAAGACAAAACTTAATAAACTCTTCTAGATGAGATAACACCATATGAAAACATCATGTGTGTTTGGGATAACTGATCAGCAGAGTAATAATTCTGACAACATGTAGTATAAGGATTCAGAGGGAAATGTGCAAAGTAAAGCCCTTTAATGGAAGTGGAGCGTTGGCTTGTCAGCTCAGTAGATGGAGAACAGCAGTTTAAACCAAGCTAATTATGGTGCGGTAGGTGTGCTAGAGAGGACTTGGAAAAGGCAGCAACCATTTGGATAAGGGTTGCTCTGCGAGTTAACTCTTTTTGAAACTATACTACAAACTGTAATCCAATGAGCTTTAACTGATACCCATATCAAACTTTCTCTGACCTGGGCAGTGAATCCTGCAGGGGATAATGATTTGCAAGTAATGGACTTTCTGAGTCTCCGTGATCCCTGATGGGAATCTAGGGCATTTAGGAAACCACGGGGCATTTTCTTAGGATTCTGTGTCCTGAAGCAAAGACTGAACAGCTATTTGAGAACTATCTTTGCTTAGACATTTGGTCAGTAGTATATGTGGGTAGGAGTGGAAGGAAGGAGTCTCATTTTGCAACATTAAGTTCCTTAAAGTTAAGGCTACTTCCAGAATGTTGAATTTGGGTTGGTTTTCTAACATCTTCAAGTTTTCATGATAGAGTGAATTAATTTGAATATAACAATTGTGGATCTTAATTACAGTGGAGGCAATGTAGTCATGGAATGAACTATGGGGGCATCACTTACTTCCAACCGTGTGGAACTGCCTAAGGTACTCCTGCACTGTCCCCTTTCTGTCTTCTTTTCCTGGCAGGACATGATATAAGAGATTAACCAATGAATTTATAGGCTATGCATAATCCATGGACACAGACAATAGTGTGGTGAAGGCCTTGGGGAGGTGGGAGCTGGATGGGGGAGCCAATGTGCGGAGAAGGAGGATATCTGTAATACTTTCAACAATAAAGATAAATTTTTAAAAATTTAAAAAAAGAATTAACATTAAATTACCCGAATACAAGAAAAAAGCATGCTCTGTATTCTTAATGATAAAAGTGAAGGAGAGGTGCACCAGATCTGTATGTGTACAGTTCTGTCTTATTACCTAACTCTACACAACTAGCAGTAAAGAAGGTATGGTCAGCCTTTGGGGTATACTTACCTTAGAAAAGAAGTCATGAATGATATTACTTTCCTGTGGAAAGTAATACAATAGTGAATAAATAATAATGCAACAATACACTCTGTTTTGAATATTCACAACTAGAAACCTACTTTTGCCCCCCCCCGTATTATAACATACCATAGTAATATATACATATACAAATATGCATATAAATAAATATACACTGTAATGACAAATCCAAGATATTGAGATCATTCACTTTATGCATCAGAATTTATTGGCTCCAACCCGCTGTACAGGTGTGCTAGTAACAGCCTTACAACAGATGTTTATGTCTAATTCTGCAGCTACGAGCAGCTTTCTGAAATTTGTAGAACCCAACACCCAATTTGTATTAACTCTTTTTTTTTCACTGTTACATCTTTTATTTTATGTTTCAATTACAAGTTACATTCAATATTATTCTATATTAATTCTAGATGTACAGACAGTGGTTAGATATCATATACTTAACAAAGTGATTCCCCCAATATTTCAAGTACCCATCTGACACCATACATAATTATTACAATATTATTGACTATATTCCCTATACTGTACCTTATATCCCCATAACTATTCTGTAATTACCAATTTGTACTTCTTAACTCCTTCAGCTTTTTTACCCAGCCCTCAACCCTTATTCCCTCTGGCAACCATCAGTTTGTTCTCTATATCTATGAGTCTGTTTCTGAACACATTTATTTTATTCTATAGATTCCACATATAAGTGAAATCATATGGTATTTGCCTTTCTCTGTCTGACTTACTTCACTTAGCATAATAATACCCTCCAAGTCCATCCATGCTGTTGCAAGTGGTAAGATTTCTTTTGTGTGTGTGTGTGGCTGAGTACCATTCACCTGTAAATGTACCACAGCTGCTTTTTAAAAAATTTTATTGTTTAGGTATTACAAATAGTAGTAC
>NW_006288719.1:1627932-1629869 GCF_000327345.1 Myotis davidii
TAGTATCCCATTGTTATTTTGATTTGCATCTCTCAGATTATTAGTGACTTTGAATATGTTTTCATATGTCTCTTGGTCTTCCTTCTGTCTGCTTTCAAAAAGTATCTATTTAGGTCCATTGACCATTTTTGTGATTTGGGTTGTTTATCTTCCTTTTGTTAAGTTGTATGAGTTCCTTGTAAATGCTGGAGATTAAACTCTTATCAGAGATAACATTGGCAAATATGTTCTCCCATGCAGTGGGCTTTCTTGTTGTTTTGTTGATGGTTTCTTTTGCTGTGCAGAAGCTTTTTATTTTGATGTAGTCCCATTTGTTTATTTTCTTTTTAGTTTTACCACAGCTTTTTAATCCCCCTTGTCTGTTGATGGGCTGTTGGGTTGCTTGCATACCTTGGCTATCGTAAGTAAGTAACGCTGCCAATTTGCATTAACTCTTGCCTTACACATTTTAGTGGAAGACGTCTGAGCAGATGTATAAAGAGGAATAAGTAGGAAGCAAAGGCTAAAAATGCTAGTTTTCAATTCTCTTGTATTTATTTGTTGGTTTATTCAACAAATATTTCATCACTGCGTGTGGTGTTTTCAGAAAGTCCCGTCCTCTGCTTAGTGAGCTGACAGGCTAGTGGCAAGACAGCTGGGATGAGAAAGAGTGCAGGGACAGGCTCTGGGAAATAATACCTGTAGTCACTCAGCACCTGTTATCGCGCTGGGGAGCAGGGGTCAGAAGCGAGGCAGAAGCCTAGCTCATTCACTCACCACTCTATAACCATAGACAGGCTGTTTTACCTTTCCTGGTTTCAGTTCCTCTTATTGTAAAATGAGGATAATCATGTCACCTCACCTGTGGTGATTAAATGAGATAGCTTCTGTGGAAGCACCCAGTGCAGTGGCTGTCACAAAACCTATGCTTAGCACTTAATGACAGGTCCAATTTCCTCCCCAGGGAGCGCAGTGCGGTTGCGGGGTTCGGGGTTCCCATGGCACTCAGCCGCATTATGAAGGTACTAGATACAACATAAAATTTTACCTCCATCTTCCGTAAATGCACTCTCTGTTTGAATCTGGAATGTGAAGGAGCCAGAGAGAAGCAACAGGCAAAGGCCATGAAAGGGCAGTTGACACCTGGGAACAATATGAAAGACTGGGCCTCTTCAGGCTAAAATACAGAGGCCCAAACAGGTACGTGAGGAGTAACTCAATCTAATCTGGTAAATACAGAGGTGACCCTGGGTGCTTTCCCAGGTGGCGTGAGTAAAAGGAATAAATGGGTTTTAAAAAGATAAGATAAAACTAGGAAAACAGAAAAGCCCTGATATCTACATGAAGAATCGGGCCTTAAACTTTCAGTTTGACCTTAGAGTGGATGGACAGACAGGCTTTCTACAGCACCTTCTTTAGGGTGATGCATTGGTAAGACGTCACTCGCTGTGCTCTGAACTAGTACGGGAATTACACATCATTGGTATTACTCAGACAGTTTATTCCCCCCCACCCCCACTGTTGTGACTGTGTGTCACGTGAGGATAAATATCCAGGAAGGTTACAATTCCCAATTTAAAATATAGAAAAGACTGTCTTTTATTCTAGATTGGGCAACCCCAGCCACAGCCATTCAAGGGGATTAAACAGGCTGATTATCCAGTGTGGCTTGCATGCTGGTGCCATTATTTTGCTGCTACTCTTTGAGTTCTAAAGATCTGTTGTTTTTGTCATTGTTGCTTGCTTTAGCCAGTATCGCTTTTCTTTATCTGAGCTTCCCTTCCCTCAGGCTTCCTTCGGTGGCTTAACTTTACTCTCAAAAGAACACATTTTCCCCAGAAACCTGCTTGCTTTTCTAATCCCTGCCCTTCCCTGAGTCTTGGCTGCCAGCTGAACCGAAGAACAGGTTCTGGTGACAGGGGAAAGGCCCTCAAAAAACAATCTTGTAAGAAGTTCAG
>NW_006288719.1:1630858-1639866 GCF_000327345.1 Myotis davidii
GCCCTTTTTAGTTTTATAAGATTTCTTAATGATTTAAATCTGATGTAGGATTGATGAGTCTTTTGATCAGACATTTTAGACTAGAAATCTTCAAGATGATCTCACCTTTGTTCATGTTTTTAAATTGTGCATAACAAACCATCCCAAAGCTTAAAGGAATTCTGATCATTAACTCACCAGTCTGGTGGTTGGTGATGTGCTTCATGGGGCCTCCCTCTGAACAGGACCTCGTGCTCAAGGAAGCTAGCCCGAGATTCTGTATGCGGCAGTAGCAAGATTCCAGGAGGGAGAGAGCAGAAGCTGCAAGGCCTCCCATTTCACTTGGTCACTTTCAGCTGGTCTGTGCAAGCACAAGGCCAGCCCAGGTTCAAGGTCGAGGAGAAGTGACAAAGTCACATGGAGAAAGAGTGCCTTTAGAGATGAGAGGAATTAGGGAGGCCTGCTTTGTAACAGGGTACCACTTCATCTAACCGTCCTCAGCAAACCAGGAAAATAAAGCCAAGAAAGTTAAATACTTGGCCCAGATCATCCAAATAAACCTGAGCCTCCTCCACTGCTCTTTCTACCATCTGAAGGCAACTCAAGAACGGGCTAGGGTTTGATTCACAGAAAGCAGACAAGTGAGGCCAAAGAATGGAGATAAAGGGACAACTATCATTTACTGCGCACAATGCAGATGGGTAGGACATGATCAATTAGTCATGGAAATAAATATGAGGACAAACACCTGCTCAGAATAAAGGCGAACAAAAAAAAAAGTGAGTAACAAAGATCGGCAAGGGCACAGTTGGAGAAAATAAAGAAGGGGATTTGATTCATTCCTCAAGGATGGAAAATAAAGGAAACAAATCTAACTCAGGAGGAGGAGCCTCAGGGGGCAGACTCATTCCGGAGATGCTGGAATGGAATCCAAGGCGGCACAGGGCGGGCTAAGATTCCTGCGAATGAAGGAGGAGCTTTTTGCCTCGGAGTAGAGGGCCAAGACGATATGGCCCAGCAAGAGAAGACCTGATTTAACTTAGTCACATTAACTAGCCTGGGGCTAGGACAATTACAAGTGTAGTCAGCAGTCCTCATGATAATGTTGAGTCAAGCTGGACTGATGAAGCAAACCAGTTGTGCACTTGTAATTTATCTATATGCATGCCATGTGTCACCCCAAGGTTCTTCTCATTGGCACAAAGTGGATTGTCTGCTCTAGATGGCCGGCTGAGTGTATAACAAACCAAGGTAGGTGAGGAAGAGTTCCATGCAGGGTGGCAATGAACTTGGTTGATTTCCACTTGTAAGCAAATGTTATCTCTGTCAGACTAAAGCCAGCTGAGTCTTAAAAATACTGCCCTCTTAAGTCTCACATATCAGGGCACCCTACTTTATGTTCAGAATTTCTTTGGCTAGTGTTGAACTAATTTGATACTTTACTTCTAAGTAAATGAATGAGTCTAAACCACTGGTTTACAGTTATGCTCCTTTTACGACAAAAAGCTCACTTAACCATTATAAATGTACAGGCTATTTTATAGTACACAGGATTCTTGAGTGTCTAAGACTAACGAGCTGAGCTATAAGTACACAGAGAGTTTAGATGTTTGTGGCATTTCCCAGTTTCCCTTTCTGGATTATCCTTACTTTAAAGGCTAGAGCTATTTATGTTTTGCTTCATTGGTAATAGGTAAACACAGTGCTATTTTTTTTTTTTTTTTTACTACTTTACCCTTGAATTTTCTCGCTGTACATGTTCCCCACTTTCCTGACAACGCTCCCCAGGGTTAATCTTGAAATAGTTCTTTAAAAGTTGTTGAATTTCTCCAAAATCTTGCCCTTTTATGTATCTGCTTGTAACTACTGTCTGCGTTTTATTTCTCATGGTTTTCATGAGACAAATATTAGCATATGCACACCTACAGATCAATTATGTTTTACCTACTCTAGCCTAGGCAGAATGCGTTTTCTATGGCCCAACATTCACTTTTAAGGATGAAAGTCAGAAACCTGGGAGAAGTATTTAGAGCAATTAGTTCATATTTTTATTAATCATGCCTTAGTCCAATGAAAAACTCTGAGACATGGATTCATAAATTGATAAAATGTACAACTGCCAAAACACAAAATGTAATTAGTAAACGAACATGGGAAAGTGTTCAAACCTTACTATTTATCAAAGAAATGTGGCATATTTTGTTAAGCAAAGAAAATAAAAATTTTTTTTAAAGAAAAATAGCCACCCACAAGTATTAAATTCAGAAACTAAAAATACTCAAAATAATAATATCAATCTCCCAAGGATGCCTAATGACAGTCTTGCACATTGCTGGCACGAGTAGTAATGCTACGGCCATTTTGAGAAGCATTTGGTAATGTGTATGAAGAACCACAAAAATGTTTTGACTTTTTGACCAATAATTCTACTTCAGTGTCTGTCATGGGCACTATAAAAGTAGAAAATGCTCCTGATACTCATTACAGCAGTATTTATAAGGGGGAAATCTCAATGTTCCACACCAGAGCAATAATAAATAAATTATGGAAAATATACCAGCTTGAATATTGTGCAAATATTTAATGATTGCTCCCAAGATGAGTAATGTTAAAGGTGTTTATAATGTTGGGGTTTTGTTTTTGTTTTTTTAGATTATATGAGCATTGTGTCTATGAATAGCATCTTCTATGTACCCATGAAAATAAAAAATCTGGGAGTCTTCCAGACATGTCTCTGTCCCTAACCCTACAAAGTCACTTCACCTCTTGGTGGACACTTGGGGGTCAATTCTATCTCTCTTGTACACCACTGGAATTTTCTCTCCGAATGCAAGTCAGATGTGTCATGCCCTGCCACATCCTCAGTGCTTTCTCATTGCTCCAGAACCAAATGCCAAGCTTCCACCCAACCCCAAACACTGCCTGACCTGGCAGCCAGCTGCCGCCTCCTCTCCCTTCAGTGTCTTCTCCATCTCCACCCTCAGCCAGGTGGGCCTCGTTTCAGTTCCTTGTGTCTTCCTTGGGCCACTTGCTCCACGGCTGCTACTCTTCTGCTTAGAAAACTCTTCCTGCTCATGACCCTTTGCCTCATCCTTCATCCTTCAACCTTCAGGTCGTTTGTCATCTTCATAGGGAAATCTTTGGTGCTGCCTCAGACCATGTCCCCTTCTTACTAGTACATGCTCTCATAGCATCTATTTACTTTTTAATAGATGCTATTAAAAGGGTCACAGGTGCTATTCCTAGTCAGGGCACATGCCCAGGTTGAGGGCTCAGTTCCCAGTTGGGTTATGTGTGGGAAGCAGCCAATCAATGTTTCTCTCATTTGACCTCTCTCCTCTCTTTCTCTCTCCCCCCATCTCTCCCTTTCCCTTCCTCTCTTTAAAATCAATAAAAACATATTTTTTTAAAAAATACCTGCTCTGCTCACCATTATACCTCTGTATCTGCACCATAGGAGGCCTTCCACAATACATATTGAATAAGATTTATTACAACCATGTGAAAAACTGTCCTGCATGTTCAATGTAAGCATTTTTGCCATAAACATCTTTGCTGCAAATATTTTGACCATACAACTAATTGGCTGTAAGGCAATTTCATGGTAAAAGACAAAGTAACAAAACAGAAAAGAGGGATATTGCCCGGCTGGTGTGGCTCTGTGGTTGAGCATCAACCAATGAACCAGGAGGTCACAGTTCAATTCCCCATCAGGGCACAGGCCTGGGTTATGGGCTCCATCCCCAGGAGGGGGCGTGCAGGAGGCAGCTGATCAATGATTCTCTTTCATCGTTGATGCTTCTATCTCTCTCTGAAATCAATTAAAACATTAAAAAAGGGAGGGGGGAATGTGTGTGTGTCTGATACTTTAGTAAGGGAAGTAGCAATAAAGATAGGAGTGCGCTTTTGTCAAAGGGGTGGCAGTGGCAAAATGGGAAGCATTAGTGCAAATTATGTAGGCTGGACCTAATGATTGTTGCCTAATGCTTTTCAAAATGCAAGTCTGGGCAGGATGGCCTCTGGCTTCCTTCTCAATTATTTCATAAAATGACAGTATCATAGCCCCAAGCAGGAGCCTGAGTTGCAACTACCTCAGTTCATTGCCTTTAACTCCAAACTTGCCACTCTGCAGCTGTCTTGCACACCACCTTCTTAGTAGTGCAAGGTCCCTAAAACGTGTGCTTCACTGAGGAACCTGGGTAAAGGGCAACCACTGCAGAGTCACATGAAATTCTTTCCAGAACAGCAGAACTTGCCAAGTTTGAACCCGGCAGCAAGCCTGACGTTTTCATCCGTGCTATGCCAAGCTGCTTCTTCATGACAATTGTCAGGTTCTTCAAACTCCCCTCTCTGCGCTGTTTGCCTCAGGGCTGTCTCCCTCTGGACTGAGCACTTCCCATTTCCAAACACTTCTAGGAGCCTCCTGAAATAGAGCAAAATGACCTTTAAAACATATATATATGTTTCATTTCAGAGCGGAAGGGAGAGGGAGAGATAGAAACATCCATGATGCGAGAGAATCATTGATCAGCTGTCTCTTGCATGCCCACAACTTGGGATCGAGCCCACGACCCGGGCATGTGCCCTGTCTAGGAATCGAACTGTGACCTCCTGGTTCATTGGTCGATGCTCAGCCACTGAGTAACACTGGCTGGACATAATGATCTGCTTTTTAAAAACAATCATGAGGTTCTGGTCAAGATGGCGGTGCAGGTAAATGGACTCAGAAACCCTCACAACAATATCAAAATTGCAACTAAACAGAACAACCACCATGCAGAATCACCTGAAATCTAGCTGAACAGAAGTCCTGTAACTAAGGATATAAAGAAGAAGCCACCTGGAGACTAAAAGGAGGGGCAGAGAGTCGGAACAGGCTGGTTTCATACCCCTGTGTGGCAATCGGAAGGGATATCTCGGCTGAGGAGGTTCCCCCTGAGGAGTGAAGAGTTCCAGTCCCACATCAAAACGCCCAGCCCAGGGTTTGAGTGCCAATAAGTCCCCAATAACTACTGGCTGTGAAAACCAGAAAAAGAGGTTTTGGCTGAGTGAGAGGAAGGCGCTGGAGTCCCAGGTATTCCTCTTAAAGGGCCCAAGCGCAGACCTACTTGGACTTACTTCCTCTGAGCTCCAGCATTGAGGCATCACTCTGAAGGCACCAGGGACATACAGTGGGAAACTGAATTGTATGGCATCAGGGCAAGGGCTGGAGGGGGAGCTTTATCCTAGACAGAAGTGCTGGCAGAGGCCATTGTTCCTTTGCTGAGTCCTCCCCCAACAAAGCCAGAAGGTAGACAATATCTAAGTCTCCATCAACTTGACTAACACTATTTGCCTTGCCCTAGTGATGCCCTGAGACCTTGCCCCAGTCAACTTTTGGATCCATCCAAGTCATTTCCAGTGGCTTTTCCATACAAAGGACCTGTCTTGGCTCATTCTTTAGACTTTCCTAAAATTCCTCAAGCAAGCAGCATCTGGCCTCTGCATGGCATCTACCCCTCACTAGTTGGTCCCAGGCCTGGTACCAGCAGCAGCCAGCCTTGGTTTGCAGCTTGGCCTGGACTGGGTACCTGCAAGCCCAGCACAAGTAGCAGCCATCTGCAGATCATTTTAAAGCTCATGTTGGGTGGCCCCAAGTAGGGAATAAGTGGCAGCTGACCTTCACCTTCCAAGAAGCACCAGAGGCAGTACACCCAGTAAAGAGCTTCAGATGACACCAAAACACCACCCAATCATCGCCACAAGCAATGCACTCAAAGAGTGGACATGATGAGTACCAAAGCCTCACTTAAGTGAGTCCTGCTCCATGAAGTCAGCCCCTGCACAGCCAATCCTCCATTGTAGTCATAGCCAGTCCTCAAAACCATTTGGCCTGGGCGGGGGCTGAATCTCTCCCATGGAGGTACCAATAGCAATCAAGGATAAACTTCATACACTAGGACAATGCACACAGCATACATAGGGCACACCTGCAGCACCCAGCTCTGGTGTCTGGGGAGGCTGTACCACTGGGCCCTACATAAGGCCACTCTAGCAAGTTCAGGAGACATAGCAGCCCCACCTAATACATAATAACAAACACAGGGAAACAGCCAAAATAAGGAGACAAAGAAACAAGTCCCAATGGTTATAAGGATGCTCAAGGAACTTAGTGCAAATGTCAACAGCATAAAAAAGGATATGAAAACCATAAAAAGAACCAGTCAGAAAGAGAGAATACTGAAATGAAGAATAAATTATAGGGAATCAGCAGTAGACTAAATGAAGCAGGGAATTAAATCAACAATTTGGCAAATAAAGAAGCAGAAAACACCCAATCGAAACAGCAAAAAGAAAAACAAATCCAAAAAAAAAAAAAATGAGGAGAGTGTAAGGAGTCTCTGGGACAACTTCAAGTATATCAACATTCACATCAGGTGGGTGCCAGAAGGAGAAGAGAAAGAGCAAGAAATTGAAAACCTATTTGAAAAAATATGACATAAAACTTCCTTAACTTGATGAAGGAAATAGAAATACAAGTTCAGGAAGCACAGAGAGTCCCAAACAAGATGAACCCAAAGGGGCCCACATCAAGACACATCATAATTAAAACCCAAAGGTTAAAGACAAAGAATCTAAAAGCAAGAGGAAAGCAGTTAGTTACCTACAAGGCAGCTCCTATAAGACTGTCAGCTAATTTCTTAGCAGAAGCTTTGCAGGCCAGAAGGGATTCAAAATATTCAAAGTGATGAAATGCAAGGACATGCAACCAAGATGACCCAGCAAAGTGATCATTTAGAATTGAAGGCCAGATAAAGAGCTTCAGCCCTTGCTGGATAGAGCATCAACCTGTGGACTGAAGGGTCTTGGGTTCAATTACAGTCAAGGGTACGTACCTCAGTTGCAGGCTTGATCTCAAGCTGTGGTTGGAGCATATGCAGGAGGCAAGCAGTCAGTGTGTCTCTCCCACATCGTTTTTTCTCTCTGTCTCTGCCCTTCCCTTCCACTCTCTCTAAAAATCACCTTGGGAAAAATATCCTTGGGTGAGGATTAACAAACAAACAAAAAAACAGCTTCACAGACAAGAAAAAACTAAAGGAGTTCATCTCCACCAAGTCAGTATTACAAAAATTATTAAAGGGTCTTCTTTGAGAAGAAGGAGAAGGCCCTGCCCTGGTGGCTCAGTTGGTTGGAGTGTTGTCCTACACACCAAAAAGTTGTGGGTTCGGTTCCCAGTCAGGGCACATACCTAAATTGTAGGTTCAACCCCCCATCAGGGCACGTGTGAGAGGCAACCAATCCCTCTCTCTCTCTCTCTCTCTCTCTCTCTCTCTCTCCCTGAAAATCAATAATAATAAAAAACCCAAACACATATCCTCCAGTGAGGATTTTTTAAAAAGAAGAGCCCTGGCTGGTTTTTCTCAGTGGTTAGAGTGTCAGCCCACAGACCCTAGGGTCGCGGGTTCAATTCCCAGGCAAGGGCACCAAAAAAAGAAGAAAAGGATAAAATACATGAATAGTAAGATGGCAATAAATACATCTCTATCAACAATTACTTTACATGCAAATGAATTAAATGCTCTGATCAAAAGATACACAGTGACTGAATGGATAATAAAACAAGCCCCTTACATATGCTGTCTGCAAGATCCTCACTTCAGATTGAAAGACACACACAAACTGAAAGTAAATGGATGAAAAAAGATATTTCATGAAAATGAAAACAAAAAAAGCTGGGGAAGCAATACTGATGCCAGATAAAATAGACTTTAAAACAAAGGTTATAAGAAGTGACAAAGAAGGACCAAGCAATTCTGTTTCTGGGTATTTATCCGAAGAAATCCAAAACACTACATAAAAAAAAAAAAAAATACACCCATATGCTTACTGCAGCATTATTTACAATAGCCAAACTATGGAAGCAACCCAAGGGTCCATCAACAGATGAATGGATAAAGAAGTGGTGCATGTATACAATGGGGTATGACTCAGCCATAAAAATAAAAATAATAATAAAAAAGGAAATGTAGCTATCTGCAATAAGATGGGTGGGCTTAGAGGGTATTATATTAAATGAAATAAATCAGACTGAGAAAGACAAATGCCAGATGATTTCACTTATATGTGAAATATAAAAACCAAAATAAACAAGCAGAATAGAAACAGACTTAAAGATACAGAGAAAATTTTGATGGTTGCCAGATGGGAGGGGGGTTAGGGGGTGGCTGAAAAAGGTGAGGGGATTCAGAAGTACAAATAGGCAGTTACAGAATAGTCACAGGGATGTAAATACAGCCTAGGAAATATAGTCAATAATAATGTAATAACTATGTGTAGTATCAGATGGGCACTAGATTTATCAGGGTGATCACTTTGTAAGTTGTATAAATGTCTAACCTCGAGGTTGTACACCTGAAGCTAATATAATATTGTATGCCAACTGTATGCCAATTTAAAAACAAAAAATAAACAAAAAACCTATTACAACCAATGATTAAATGAAAACTTAGAGTAGCTTTCCATTTGAAAGAGGACTAAGCAGAATACGGTAGGGGAAAAGGAAGAAGTAATGATAGAATTTCGGTTCTGGTATTCTGAAAGTGGGGGGCAGACACATTTGTGCGTGGGTTGCATTTGCCAGTTTTCTCAAATCACACTGCTTCTTATTACCTCAGTATTCGCTCTCTGTTCATTCATGGGCTTTTGTGTTTTTGTGTTTAAAGAATTCCATTATCTAAGACCACTTACATTCAACAATTTCTTTTCTGCAATTTCTTTTATCTTTGACCACTGGATGGGCAAGTAAATACCCTGTCTGTTGTATTCATTGTTGAATCCCCACTGCCTATTCAGGGACTGGTACATGGATATTGCTCAATAAACATGAATGAATGAATGAATGAGTAATTAGAACTAGAATATTCTAGTTTCAACATGTCATTAAAACATCTGTCATTCAAACGCATTTAAGTCAGGTTTGCACAATGTTCAAGACAGGTTGTCCTCATGGATTTGATTATTTTGACTACCAGCAAAAACTTATTTTTTTT
>NW_006288719.1:1640020-1645394 GCF_000327345.1 Myotis davidii
CGAAAGGAGTTCATCACCACCAAACCAGCATTATATGAAATGCTGAAAGGTATTCTTTAAGAAGAGGAAGAAGAAAAAGGAACTCTTACCATTTGCCACAGCATGGATGGAACTGGAGAGCGGATAAATACCACATGATCTCACTCATTTGTGAATATAATGAACAACATAAACTGATGAACAAAGACTGATCCAGAGACGGAGAGGCATTGATTGGACTGTCGGGCCTTGGAGGGAAGGTAGGGGAGGGTGGGGGTAAGGGGAAGAGATCAACCAAAGGACTTGTATGCATGCATATAAGCATAACCAATGGACACAGACACCAGGGGGGTGAGGGCTTGAGTGGGGGGGCAATGGGGGGGATAAGGACACATATATAATACCTTAATCAATAAAGAAAGAAAAAAAAGTGGTTAAATAAAAAGATAAAGAAAAAAAGTGAACTGAAAATGTACTATAATATCTGGGGTATCTGTTATTAGAACCAGGCAATATAATACAGTGGTTAAGAACACAGACATTAATAGCCCTGGATTCAAATCTCCACCCTATGTACATTCTCTATTCTTTCAGAATCCATGTGACTCTATTCAAGTTACTTATTCTCTATAAGCCTCAATTTTCTCATCTTTAAATGGGTATGATAATTCTTCCCTCACAGGGTGGTTGTGAGAATTAAATAAAATTATATGTATAAAGTACTAGGCTGGATCACAGTAAGCACTTAGATTAGTGTGGTGATGATGCAGAAGAAGGAGACAGGAGAGGTGGGGAAGGATGGGATGGTGTACAGGAGATCGACCCTTCTGGTACTTTGGTAACTTAAACCCTGCGAGCTCCAATAGACATCTTCTGTGGACAGTCAAACTATGTGACAACCAGCATGTCACTTACCTTCCTTCACCAATCACTTTTTTAAAATCTGTAAGTAAGGATAATAAAACCTTTCACAGAACTATACTGAGAATAACAAAGTGCATTAGAAGTTATAAAATATGTACTATAACAGTATAAAGTATCTTTCTACTGATAGTCACATTGACTACTTTTGCTTATATGTGACTAACATTAACTCAGTCAGAAAACATGTAACAATAATTCTAAACTTACATATTGACAGTATTTTGTAACTCCCATAATAAACAAATACATCTAAAAAGACCCACGTTTCAGATATTTAGATTAACCCCATATATATGTACTGAAAGGGTTAAAGAGAATAAAACAGGGCAGAGGGAAACTTACTGTGCTTAGCAGATGTATTGCAGAAAGCTTGCAGCCTTGAGCACAGCATAACTCAGATAACCAGAAGACACCTGGCATGGGAGGAACCAAGGACGGACCAGACCCTTACGTCAGCAGAGCGGCTTGCAGCCAGCAAAAATTAATAAAAACCTATCTCTCCCTGCTCTCTTCTCTGATGCCTTTCTCAGTCTCAGCCCACTTGCACCCAGGTGTCGGGAATAAAGTCTCTTTTGATACATTATAGCCTCATGTCATAGGTGCGTGACCCTGGCCCAACTCTGAACCTTTCATATACTATGGTGACTTTCTCCTTACCTTTAATTCCTCTAATATTTATAAACTCAGCATGCCCAAAAGATGGTGTGCTAAATGTGCATAAATGACTTTGTATGTGTTCATGTTGCCTTAGAATTTTTAGCACTCATATGTAAAGCTATATGCTATCTATACATCTATATTCTACATATTTATGTTGCATGCATATGTACATATAAACCATATATGTAGCAATATATAGGGAAATAGATTCTTTACTTTAAATGGCTTAATTTCCTTTTCCTTTCATCTCTTTGATATGAAAGTTACATTGTACCTATCACGATGTTTTAAAATACTAAAATAAAAATTTCTGAAGGACAGGGTGGTTAAGAGCCACACGAGAACTGAATGAGGTCCCCAACACCTAACCTTAGGTTTTCTTTATTTACTAGAGGTCTGGTGCACAAAATTCATGTGTGTGTGGTGCGGGGGTTCCTCAGCCCAGTCCGTATTCTCTCACAATCCCAGACTCCTCGGGAGATGTCCAACTGCCGGTTTAGGCCAAATCATCCCTGCAGGATTGGGCCTAAACTGGCAGTCAGACGTCCCTCTCACAATCCAGGTCCACTGGCTCCTAACCACTCACCTGCCTGCCTGCCTGATCACCTCTTAACCCCTCTGCCTGCCTGCCTGATCGCCCTTAATTGCTTGCCCTCTCGCAATCCCAGACTCCTTGGGAGATGTCCAACTGCCGGTTTAGGCCAAATCATCCCTGCAGGATTGGGCCTAAACTGGCAGTCAGACGTCCCTCTCACAATCCAGGTCCACTGGCTCCTAACCACTCACCTGCCTGCCTGCCTGATCACCTCTTAACCCCTCTGCCTGCCTGCCTGATCGCCCTTAATTGCTTGCCTGCCTGCCTGATCACCCCTAACCACCTCTGCCTTGGCCCCCACTGCCACAGCTTCATCCAGAAGGATGTCCAGAATGACGTCCGGAGGTCGTTTGGCTGTCCAATCTAATTAGCATATGACACTTTTATTATTATAGATTTATTTTTTTTAAACCCTCACTCAAGGACATGTTTCCATTGATTTTTAGAGACAATCTCTAAAATTGATTTTTAGAGAGGGAAAGACAGATATTGATGTGAGAGAAACCCGTTGATTGGTTGCCTCCTGCTCGAGCCCTGACCAGGGCCCAGACCAGGGAGAAATGTGCCCTTGAGTGGAATTGAACTGGGACCCTTCGGTCTGTAGGCCAACGCTCTATCCACTGAGCCAAACCAGCTAGGGCCATCTCACCTCGGGTTTTAGATAGCCATGGGGAAGACAGGCTGAGTAAATTCCCAGGGCTGGTGCAGGGGAGGTACCCATGTGCTCCGCAGTGCACATGGATCTTCTCCACTTGGCAGAACCATCAGTGGCACTGGACTCCCCTCAGGTCCTGAGGTCTCCATGTGGAGATGCCTGCTGCGCCTCCAGACTCCAGAGAGAGCGGAGGGAAGAGAGAATAAAGCCTTAGTTCCATGAGATTCGTTTACCTGGAAATATTTTAATGACGCAGAATTTTTACAATTTTCTTTTAGATCCTCTGGAATTACAAGCATCCAGATCTAAAACCACACCTACTCCAAGAAACCCAGCACCCGTTCCCTCCCGGCTGAGCTTCAGATCCTCATTTGCTTCCCTGTTCTCATTCAGAAAACCCAGGAAGGACACTTTAAAGCTTCAGTCGCTGGGACAGAAAGGGTGAGTCAAATTCAGGTCATGTGACAGCTCATTAGTTACCTGATCCCAGAGGCCGGAGGCCGGCAGCCTGTGTGTGTTCAGAATGTTCATGTTTGCTCCCAGAATTTAAATTTAGATACTAACGCAGGAAACAGGACTTAAGCTTGCAGAGGGACAAAGTCCTTATGAAACTTGGCTCACCTGAAATCCTACTTCTAACCAACTGCACACATCCCAGGTAATAATTACTGACAATTTTCCCACTGCTCCAAATGCCTGGTCTCTGCCTTGGTCCGGCAGATATACTCAAATCAAAGCGACTTCTTCCTGGGGGAGTAGGTGTGTCTGTGGTGGCAGAGAAAGAAGGGGCACGAAATGAACATTAATGAGATAGGCAAAGAGACCCGGGCAAATCAGAGCCATTGCGATGCTGTTGCCCAGAATTTAAACCTCAGGTGAATGGGGGCGGTGGGAAGCTTTGGGAGCCGTGGAGGCACAGCCCCAGATGGCTCCTGGTTTAGATCGGCATAAATCAGGTCTACTTGACTCATATTGCTGGATTGTTTTCTGAAAAGCAAGCAAGACTATTTGCTTCCGTGCAATTGAGCTGACTGCTAAATATTTTCAGCAAGCCTTCCTGGTTAAAGAGCTTCCCACCCTCTTAAGGTGTTGGCCCGGCGCGTGGTGTGTTCCTGGTGTGCGTCCAACCATTAAGAGTGCATTGCAGTGCTTCGGTAAAAGGTGTTAGAGGTCACTCTTGCAGAGAAACAGTAGGCAGCCAGCAGCTGGTGGCGGGTGATGAGGCTCCTGGACTCAGGAGACAGTTCTGTCCCCTCCTCTGAGGTGGATGGAAGGCTCTTTGCCCCTAGTTTTCACCGGAGGCTCTTTTGTCTTTGATGAAATAAGAAAGAGCTGAGCAAGATGTAGATTTACGTGACTGTCTCCACCAGAGTCACTTACAAGCAAATTCTCTTCAAAGAGGTGAGTCGATTTGTTGTTTTGTGTGTGTTTTTTTAAATGTTTTAAACATCAGTGATTCTCTCATTTGGGAAATTAAAATGGAGGAGTATTTCCTTTGTAGCTAATATTTCTTTTAAGGAGAAAAGAAATCACCCTAATGTGTATTGTAGTTGGGACTTGTGATGTAATCTGTGTTTTAAGTGATTTTCTTTTAAGGCAGAGTTTTATATTGCTGACCAACCTAACATTAGCAAACCAGGAAAAGTTGAAAAACCTGTTAGCTCTATGGACAGGTTATTTCCAAGCTCAGATTGCAAGTTACTGGAAAAAGGGATCAAAGAAGATAAAAGATCTATGATCTTCATTCTGGGTGGCATGTGTCTTTGTCATACACCGAACTGAAAAGAAAACTGAAACTCCTGCAAAATTCTGTTTAGCAACCATCCTCATATACCAAAGTGACGTGTAGCTTTCTTTTAACCCGGCGAACTGAAACATGTAACACAGCGTGCAGAAATTAAACAGATTTCGTCATTTTTAAGTGTACACGTGTGCTTAGCTTTAAATATATTTTACTTTCAAAACATAATTAGGAATAAATATTTATTAGTTATGCTGGTGCGAATGTCATGAAAGCACTGTTTTTGCTCTTAAGAGGTTTCAGAGATAAAATGTAAAAATATGTCCTTTTTATTTTTAAATATCAGTTTGACCTAACTAATTTGGATATAAATCCTGAATGTGTACAGTTTTAAGGAAGTGTTTTCCTGTGGTAGGAATATCAGTTCCAAGGGGCTCTTTACCCTTAAGTAGAAATGAACTTTCTTTGGCAGTTCCGATCTTTCTAAATATAAAATCGACCTCCAAAATACAGGCTCTGGTTCAGGAGCTGCTCCTTGCCTCTGAGTGCAGCAGGGGGCCTGGCACAGGGCCCCGGCGCCGTGCAGTCATTCGCGGCCGGTTTCTACTTGCTGAAGTCATCAAGGTTTGACTTTGTCACACTCCTTGCTCTGGAGAACAAGTCAGCAAAGCAGTTTATAGGATTTTGTAAATCACCGAAGGAGAACCAGCCTCTCTAGACAAAATCCAGCCTTCTGCTCAGCCCTAAAAGAGTTGCGTATCAGAGAGATTTCTTTTCCTCTTTTAAGGTATGGCTTAACTGAGCAATAACACTGGATATG
>NW_006288719.1:1645622-1651316 GCF_000327345.1 Myotis davidii
ACTTCATCATTTTACCAGATATGCTTGTTCCTTCTAGAAAGGCCCAGCCAATAAAAGCAATGGCATTTTGAAGCTTTGATTTCCTATTGTCAGTGCATGAAAAATCATGGGAACACAGTGACCTTGGGAATTGATCAGAAGGCAAAAAGTTCTGTCATTTCTGCTTCAAATAGCACCAGTTTCTCCTCCAAAATCTATGCACTTCCCATATTACTCCATTATTATTTGAATCCTATATGAAATGGTCATACAGTACCCTCTGTGACCCCCAACCCCAGGAAAGAAGAAAATTATTTTCCACTCATGTTTTATTTATTGCTGGCCAATCCATTTGATAAAAGTATGCATGTTTAAATGTATCTTTCCCCTGGCATTTCCTTGTAAGCCGTACCTCCTCATGTCTTGCTATGGGGAATCTAGTGCCTGTGGCATATAGTCCTCATCCCCCACCACAAAGTTTCAGTCACTTCATTGCCCCACAGATTCCTTCCAGAGTTCGGCAAGTCACCCACAGGGCATGCCATGAGCTTACAAATGCATGGCTGCCAGTGGCATCTACAGCTGTTTCTTATTCCAGACCCCCGGGGGTTGGCAGTGGTGCCCTCCCCACCATGAGTAGGTGGTGTATGCGCTTCTCTGTTTCACACTCCAACATACTGCAGATAAAGTCGCTCCTTCAAGGGGGCCACGCCTTCATGTCCACACACATTCTCAGAGCTGTGCAGCCATGTGGCACCAGCCCATTATGGCGTGTGTAGGGATATGGACTTCGGTCCCCTGCTCTTTCCTCTGTTGTAATCCCAAGGGCTAGGCAAAGTGCAAATACAAGAGAATTAGTTCACAGGCTCATGTACAATTAAGCTTAAGATCACTTCTTGCCTTCCAGGACCATCACAGTGCTTGGCATATAGTAAGTACTCCCTCCTTAGCGAGTGATAACTGCTATCCTGGAGTGAGTGTATGCAGGCCTCCTACCCTGTTCCTTTAGGATCATTTTTCCCCTTGAGATGCAGAGCTTTGGTGGATCCAGCCAGCCACTCCTCAGACATGCCCAAATTTGCCTGTTCCATAGGGTGTACACAGCTTAGGCACTCCAGCTGCAACCTCAGTTTATATAAGCAAAAAGTTCAAGTACTATTTTGGAAAACTTGAAAGGCAGATTCATATTTTCCTAGATTCTGGTTGGTTGTTACTTTATTTTCTCTTCAATGCCCTACAAATGTCCTACTGTGCTCTCTCCCCTGCCCCTACTTGAGTGCCTGTGCTTGCGTGGAGCACAGACGTCTGAGACACCCAGACTGAAGAAGTGAGAGTAAGGAGCTCCTTCTTAGGAAGTGCTCCACACCAGGTGTGGGGTCCACAGACGAACAGCGCGTGTGGAGACAGCAGGGCGAAGCAGGACAAGCGGAGTGGCCTTGAATTTCAACGCTGGGTGGCCAGTGGTTCCCCATTGATCTGATTGACCAGTATCATAATCTCATCAGCAATCTAAAATTAATGGCAGCCCTGGCTGGTATGCTCAATCGTTAGAGTGTCTGCCTGGTGAAGGGCATGTACCTGGGTTGCAGGTTCACTCCCCAGCCCACCCCATCGGGTGCGTGCGGGAGGCAACCCGTCCATGTGTCTATCTCACATTGATGTAGCTCTTTCTCTCCCCCTCCTTCCCTCCCTCCCACTCTCTCTGGAAAAGCAGTGAGAAAAATATCCTCAGGTGAGGATTAACAAAAATAAAAAATAAATAGAAATAATGACAGATAATCAGTCCCCAACCTTCAGACGCTGATTAAGAAGGTCTGAAGTGGGCGCAGGGATGTTTATTTTTAGTTATAGTTTACTTTTAATTCTGCAGGACATTTGGATGTTCATTCAGGGCTGGGAGCGACAGCAGCAGAGCTTCCTACTCCCTCTGTGCTAAGGGCTGTCAGAGTTCTTGGCGTGGGGGCCAGCAGCCAAGGCGATAGTTTGTCTTTCCTTTATCAAGCTTTTGCCAAAGCCCTACTCTGGATCAGGTACGATGTTTAGTGTTAGAGATAAAATCGTGGAAATAAGGCCAATCTCCGCCTGGAGGACTTTGTAATCTAGTAGGGAACGCCAGATTGCTGCATCTGGTTCGGCAGGAGTTACATCGCATCATGTTCTCTAGGACATGCCAACCACATCAGGATCATCGTGGATTCAGGTATTTATTATGGCAGTTTTCTGGCAAATGACAGTAGGATCTTGAGGAAGGGATGCCCTTCAGAATTCACACAGGAATACCTTCTGACCACCCTGCAACCTGGGTGACAGCCTGGTGTACTGACGACTGTGGTAGAATATGGCGAGTGCTATGGTGGATGCATGGCATACCTGCCATGAGGACATATAGGAGAAGCACTTAGCTCAAACTGCAGGATCCAGGAGGCTTCCTGGAAGAAGAGAGCCAATGTTTGAAGGACGCGGAGGGCTGAGCTAAGCAAGTAAGAGTTGGGATGTTGCACCGGGCAGAAAGAATGACACAGCTAAGATCCAGAGTCTGGGAAAGGCAATCATCTGGGTCCCTGAAGTTCAGTGAGCCAGTATAAGGTGAGACTGATAGGAGAGGGGTTGGGAGAGGAAGGCAGAGTCCAGGACAAAGGGACTCACAAGTGCAGTGCTAAGGAGTTTGGACTTGATTAATGCTGTAGACAGCAGGGAGCCATAAGTCATGTTTTAAAATAATACCATTCTTTTCCTTAATATATGTGTTATATATGTTTCTTTATTTTATGTATATATGCATATATAGCAGACATAAATCACCCATGACTCACTGGACAAACACTAGTATTTTGGTGTATTTCATGCATGTGTGTGTGTGTACATATATATGTAATTTTTTCATTGGTAGTTTTTTTTTAATATATTTTATTGATTTTTTACAGAGAGGAAGGGAGAGGGATAGAAAGTTAGAAAGATCGATGAGAGAGAAACATCGATCAGCTGCCTCCTGCACACCTCCTACTGGGGATGTGCCCGCAACCAAGGTACATGCTTTTGACTGGAATCGAACCTGGGACCCTTCAGTCCACAGGCTGACACTCTATCCACTGATCCACTGAGCCAACCCTGTCAGGGCTCATTGATAGTTTTTAAACAGAGAAGTAACATAATCAGATTTTCATTTTAGAAAGATCGCCTTAGCTCAGTGGTTCTTGATCAGGGGCAATTTTGCCCCCAAAAGATATTTGGCAATGTCCAAAGGTGTTACTGTTTTACACAACTCGGGGTCGGTGCTATTAGCATCTAGTGTGTAGGGGTCAGAGATGTTGCTAAACATCCTTCAATGCATGCGACAGACCACCACACCAAAGATAGGCCAGGAGTGCCAAGGCCACGAACTCCTCCAGCTGGGACTCAAAGAACAGGTTTGAGGGGGCAAAATTTGAGTAGGGAGTCCAGGTGAGGGACCGCTGAGATGGTAGTGGCTTAAACGAAGGTAGTGGCAATGAGGAGAGCAAAGGTGGACAGATCTGTGCACAGTTTAGCACATGGAATCCTGAGAACCTGGCCATTGGATGTGCCGGCTGAGGAAGAAAGGAGAGTGGAGATGAACTCTCCCCTGACTCAGGGAACCAGATGGATGATGGTGAAGAATATAGGAGGAGGAGCAGAGGAGATGGGGAGAAAAATGAACACATTTGCTCATTCGTTCAACAAATACTGTTGGAGGAATCCCTTTGGCAGCACTCTGGAACAAAGCAACCATCCCTGGCTTCGCAGGCCTTCACCTCTTGAGGACAACAAAAAGGAAACAGAAACATAGACTCGTGCTAAGAAGGGGGAGTTCTGTGTGCTCTGGGAGCACGTTTGGGAGAGGGTTAGCGGGGTGTCTTAGACTAAAAATTGAAGTCTGGGCAGGTCTGCCAGGGAGAATAAAGTTTATAATGATTCTTCAAGGATGAGATAGTTATTTAGGCAAACAATGGTAGAAAACTGTTTTTCAGGAAAGGAGCAATGAGTGCATAGGTTCAGGAGTGTGGCTAATTTCCTGTGGCAGCGGGGATAAAGGAAGGTGAGATGCGAGGCTGGAAAGTATCAGGAACTAGGTGATGTATGGTCTTCTGAATGCAGAGAAGAATTTGAACTTCCACCCAACTGTAAATGGGAATCATTAAAATGTTAAGCAGGAAGTGGCATGTTTCAGTTTATACTGATCACTCTGAAGAAATTTTCAACTGGTGTGCCATAGTAAGAATTTTTAAACATGCAATACCTGACTCTTTAGCGAGGAGTACTGACCTCTTTTCCCTTAGGTTGTCAAATTAATTAAAAAATGACAGCAGTCAATATAACAATAGCCACCTGGTGTGCATGAATCAAAATTATACCTATTTTTGTCCGGTCAGCAAAAAAATATAATATTTTTGGGGGGGTGGGGGCGTGTAGCAGAATTTTAGTAATTAGTTTATGTGTGCCATGAGATGAAAAGGTTGCAAATCACTGATGTAAAGAATGGATTGGATTAGAGCAAAACCTGGAGACAGAAGAACAGTTAAAGGACTATTGCAATAATAAAGGCAAAAGATGATAAATGTCTTAACAAGGAAAAAGGCAGGGAGATGTAGAGATGGGGTGGTTTTGAGAGGGATTTCTGTGTTTGAATCAACAGGATCTACCCGTCGGACAGGACAGAGTGGATGTGGAAAGAGACATGCAGGGTCTGAACTGCCTGTGTTCACCCAGGTGGAGGTCTTCCATGGGCAGTAATTAGAGTGTGTCCACCAATACTTGGGGAAAATGACCCAGGGCTTAAGTTAGGAAAGAATATTTTTTCAAAAGAATGTTCTTGAGCCCTAGCCGGTTTGGCTCAGTGGATGGAGCATCAGCCCAAGGATTGAAGGTCCTGGGTTTGATGCCGGTCAAGGGCACATACCTCGGTTGCAGGCTCGATCCCCTGGTCGGTGCACATGCAGGAGGCAATCAATCTATGTGTCTCTCTCACATCAATGTTTCTCTCTCTCTGTCTCTTCCCTGTCCCTTCCACTCTCTCTAAAAATCAGTGGAGAAATATCCACTGAATGGGGAACTCTGAATGGTATCTGCAAAGGGATAGAGACAAGAGAGAATATTTTATGGAGGAAGAATACATTTCGTAAGTCTAGCATACAGGTACCTATAGAAGGATGAGGGTTTTCTAGGGTACTCATCAGATGAAAGAAAAGCCTAGTTGAGATGTTGGAGTAGCCTATCTAACAAAAGGATAATATGCAAATTAACCATCACTCCATCACAAAGAGGACGGCACCCATAGCCACAAGAGGGCGGCACCCAGTCCCCTCAGCCCCGCCGCTGGAGTGTCCGGTCCTGTCAGCCCTGCTCTCTGGGATCCACCTGTGCCCGGCATGTTCAGGGGAGGCAGCTGGGAGCACACAGATCCTGGGCTCAGGGAGTAGGGGGTGGGGTAGGGAGCAAGCAGGAAGAGAGGAGGTCAGGGCCGTTCATTCCAATGGATCTCACTCTAAGGCTTCATTCAAATGCAGAAAGCTCTCCAGTGATGTCAGGGCCTCGGACCTCGCCTTGGGCTTCTCTGACTCCCCCACCCTAGACCACAGCTCACCAACTTCAGGGAGGGAGGATGTTTGAAAAACCGGCCTATCTGGGTGGAAAAGAGGGCGGAGGCATCCCTCTGTTCGCTTCTGTCTGTTTTCTCTTTGTAAATCCCATTTCTGGTTT
>NW_006288719.1:1651338-1653010 GCF_000327345.1 Myotis davidii
GGTTTGGTGGCTTTTGACAGCAAAAACAGACTCCTCAACAGTTTCACAGCAGACCTCATGGACTGATTCCGTTTCCTCACCCTCAGAAACCAGCAGGTGTATATGTCGTGTTCATGTAAAAACATTCAAACCTGTAGAGAACTTTTATGAGTTGACTTGAGCCAAACTGTCCACACTTGCCGGGAAGCAGAATCTCAAGGGGTTGGGACAATGATCCAGAGAATGGCAGTTTTTTTTTGCTTCGTTTTATTCATTCTTCTTTTTTTATTTTTTATTTTTATTTAATATATTTTCATTGATTTCCAAGAGGAAGGGAATGGGAGAGACGGAAACATCATCTGTGAGAGAGAATCACCAGTCGGCTGTCTCCTGCACGCGGCCAACTGGGAATCAAACCCACAATGAGGCAAGCATCCCACCTGGCTGTGGAGAGCCTCTGGGTCGCAGAGAGCCTCTGGGCAGTGGGCACGGAGCGGCCAGGCCTCGCAGACAGCAGAGAACCATAGGGAGTGGGCCTGAGCTATCAGGGCTCCCAGATTGGAGAGGGTGCAGGTCCGGTTGAGAGACACCCCCCTATCATGCACGTATTTCATGCACCGGGACTCTAGTACCTTATAAAATTATAAGTAGGAAATTGATACTTATCAAGATTATATTTGCACTTTTTAGACAGATTTCTCTAGTGATAGAAAAGAAAGGATGGAGAGAAGTCCAGGAGAGAAACTGTGGGAGTTTGATATAAGAATGAGTGGAGTTGGAGAAATGGGGATATAAGTGAGAGATCTTTAAGACGTGGCATCAGTAGGATTTGAGAATAAGTGCAGAAGATGAGGTAGCTGTGTATCCCTTGAAATCACTAAGTCCAGCATAGCTTAGAGGATTTTGCCAGCATAGCTTTCATGATACCACTGTCGCTTTTATTTCCTCTATGAACAGAAGCCATTCACATCAGAAACATAACTTTTAGGAGGCCCTGGGGGTGGGTGCAGAGGCTCTGGGCCTCCAAGCCAGCTGAGTCCTGTCCCCTGTGGCCTAAATCCCCATAACCGCACGCAGTTTTGCACACCCTCAGGGAACATGCATCCTGAAACTCCTCCTTGGCACTCTCTCCCAGGCATCCTCTAAAGTCACACCTTCTCCACCTGCCACTCTCAGAAACTGACTCCTGCCCCCTGCCCTCATTTTCATCCTTCCTTTTCAATCAGATTGGGGCCTGGGGAGCTGGGGACAGTGTGGAACTGTGTGGGTGCACGGGAAGGCTGCAGCCCCTCAGGGCTCTGGAAAACTGTTTAGCAATCTGGCCCGTTCTCCTGGCTCCTGAACATTTGAATTACTTGCCCATTCCCAGCCTCCCTTGCTCTTTCCCATCTCCAGGCTTTTGCTCCGGCTGTCAGTTATCTCTCCTACCAGTTTAGCCTTCATCTTCTCCCTGTCCCCTTCCCTGTTCATGTCAGGAAGTGCTCCCTGGCCCCTCTGCCTTTTCAGCGCATTTTACTAACATCTCTCTATTGTCCTTACCGCATCTTGGCTTGTATCTGGGCTCCTTAGGTATCTAATCTTCCCTATTATAAATGCTCTCAGAGAGCAGGGTCCCTGTGGCAGTGGGCCGTGTTTCCTCCAAAGCACTCAAAATAGTGCCAAGCAGGTAGGAGGCAGGCAAGCTCAGTAAGGC
>NW_006288719.1:1653283-1668914 GCF_000327345.1 Myotis davidii
TGGGTTCAACCCCCAGTAGGCGGCGTCCAGGAGGCAGCAGATCAATGATTCTCTCTCATCGTTGATGTTTCTAACTCCCTCTCCCTTCCTCTCGGAAGTCAATAAAAAAATTTTTTTTAACCACAACAGACAACACAATAGCTGTTCTGTGTGAATGAGTCAAAATTACACCTATTTTTCTATCAGATCGGCCAAATATACATTTTTGGTGTACCACAGAATGTTAGTAATTAGTTTACGTGTGCCATGAGATGAAAAAGGTTGAAAATCACTGATGTAGAGCTTGGGCAGTGTCTCCTACCTTCTCTGTACCCCCATCTCCTGGCCTGTGAAAGGAGAATAGACATAGTACCCACTTCATGAGGGTGATGCATTTAAATGAGTTAATATGAGCATCTGCGAGAGTACTGCCTCCACATATGCTAAGCACTCAACAAATGTAACCATGCTGCTATTACGTCTCCTGCTGTGTTCAAATACGTAATTTCTCCTCGACTCCCTGGGTGACAAAGATGTAAAAACATCCCTCCTAAGCGCTCATAGGAAAAGATTTCTGAAACTTTTTTCAACAATGCACTAACTAAGAATCTACAGAGCAGTAGACACACATCTTCTCCAGATAGCAAGGTATAATGGCGGATGGCTGTTGATTTTCCTCCCGGTAGAAAAGTTAGGCACTTCTTCAAAGAAATTATTTCAACTTCTTTCCACAGGTGTGACAGCCACGCGGGACCTCCTGTGTCTGTGAGGGGAAGTGCTGTGGTAAGTAACCGGAAACGAAAGGAATTCAGAATTAATGTAATCCCTGGTTGGCTACATGTTTCAATAGGATTCTTTTTGGCTCAGCGTTAAAATTACTTAGGAAACTTAGATGTCTCCTAGAGAGCTCACAGTGTTCCATGCGTGATTGCTTTCCCGTTGGCTCTGGCTGTGCCAAGCAGGAGCGAGGCCACTGGGTGTCCACTCGCACCACCAGTGGCATCTCGGATACTTTACCACGCGTCCCTCCCGTTCAGGGCTAAAGCAGTGGGCGGAGGAAGAGGCAAGAGGCATCACCGCCACTTTTGCAAACCTATGTGGGTCTGGGCTGGACCTTTTTGGGTAAGATCATCATTCGTATTCAGAGAGGAAGCCACTGATGGGTGGGATGCTTTGGGCCGGAGCAAGCTCACAGGAGGGTACTGTCCCCACATGACTCTCCACCAAGGGCTTAGATGGGAATCTATCTGTGTGCTCCCGTGCTTACAAGATTGAAAAGCGGTACGTCTTCTATTTGTTTGTTCATCGTCCTCGCTTTGGTTCTACACATGCCTGTGACTTTCTGAGTCACTCGTGTGGTTTGGAGCTGAAAGAAGGGGAATTTTGGAAGAGATCTTAGAGTGCAGGAGGAGGTAGAGGTATTCTTCAATTCATTGTGGTCTTAGTAGTCATGCCTCTCTCTCTTGTTTTTGTTTGTTTGTTTTTGCAAAAAGCACGGGGGAGAATTCTGGTGAGGAAAGCATTTAAACAGAGGTCCTTTGAAAACAAAGTGAGCCCCCTTTTCCTTCTGAGTAATGCTGCTTCGTTCCTTCTTTCTGGATGACACTGAACCCTGTCACTGTCCTTATATGCTTGAGCCCCAGCCAAGACACCAGCACCAGCTGCCATTCTCAAAGATCATTTCAGTTAATCCCCAGAGGAACTGTGCCAAGTCCCCATATGAAAGATGAAAAAATTGAGGTTGAGAGAATGTAAAGATCATGCTCAAGGTCAGTGGTAGAGTCAGGGTTAGAAATGCGGGGTCTCTGTAACTCCCAGAAGTTAATGATGCCTACAGCGGTGTCAGCCCCCAAGCCCTGTGTGCGTAGGAGCCCTGGGTGCTCACTCCCTGCAGACTCTCCGTTAACGGAGGAGCAGTGGACTGAGGGGGCCCAGTGGACTGAGGGGGCTGCCAAACCATTAGGGCCCTAAGAGGCAGAGCCTGCTCCAGGATGCTTCTGTGTCCTCACTCTTCTTGGAGAGAAGCGCTCAAGCTCACGGGACCCTCCCATCTGAGAGCCCCGGCCTCCTCGGAAGCAGATGAGGAATGTAAAAAGAAATGCAAATGCCTAGAAGTTACAAAACAGTAGAGCCAATTTGGAATTCTCCGGATTCGAAAACCCAGTGTGGGGATTAATAGATTTCTTTCTTTGGCACTGTCGATTGCTGCTTGCGTTTAACCATTTCACTGCTCGTAGCATGTCGATATAAAAGGTCCGAACTGGGAAAACACATGCAACTCGCACCCCTGATTGTTGACCCCAGTTAATAAATTTTATAAGAAGTAGGAGGGAGAAAATAATAAAACTACTGTCTAAAACCAGATGGGGACCATCCAACCTCTGGGGTGTATAAGGCCCACAAAAGCATTTGGTCTGGCCCTGCCAAACCATTAGGGGTGAGTTAATTAAATGTTTGACCAAATATAGCAGGCTCATTTTTAAGTTGATAATTTTGTATGGCCCCAGAATGACGTTATAAATATCCAAATGGCCCTTAGCAGAAAAAAGGTTCCTCACTCCTGGTCTAAAACAAAGGTTTTGTATGATATGTAGGTTTCCATTATTTATTCATGGAAGCTCTATCCCCTTAAGCCTGCAGGAAGCTGAAAGTTGGCTATTGATGCCAGAGGAATTCTTGCTAAGGTTTAAGGTAATGAACTTCCCATTACTTGGTTGGCAACTTGGCAGGAATAGTGCAAAGAGGATTCTGGTATTTTATAGGAGACTGTACTACATTATTAGATAACCTTCCGCTCAAAAGAGAAGAAAGCTGCTATTTAAACATTTTGCTTCAGTTTAAAAGAAACAAAAGGTTTGAGAAAACAGAGAGAAATTTAGAGACATGCAGCTCAGAGCTGCTCTCACCCTCAGTACCATTGCCATTTTGGGCTGGATAATTCTCTGTTGGGGCTGTCCTGTGTATTGTAGGATGTTTAATAGTATCCCTGGCGTCTACCTACTAGATGTCCATGGTTCTCCACTCAGTTGTGACCATCAAAAATGTCTCCAGCCCTGGCTGGTGTGGCTCAGTTGGTTGGGCATTGTCTTGGGCACCAAAAGGTTGCCAGCTCAATTCCCGGTCAGGGCACATGCTCGGGTTTGGGGCTCCATTCCCTCGAGCAGGAGGTAGCCGATTGATGTTTCTCTCTCTCTCCCTCTCCCTTCCTCTCTTTCTAAAGCATCAACAAAACTATTTTTTTAAAAAAAATATCTCCAGAAATCACCAAATGTTCCTTAAAGAGCAATTGCTGTCAGTTGAGCTCCATCTCCTTACAGGTGAGAAATCCAAGGTCAAAGTAGTCGATGAGAATAGAAACGAAACATATGGCCTTGGCCACTTGATCACTCCTCAAATCTGAGCCAATTTTGGCGGGGCCTACTGTCAGGTAATATGTCAGCTGTAGGATCCTGGCACAACCTGAGCACTCAGAGATTGAAAGAAGAAATGAATGAGTGGTGGTTTTCAGCCACAAAGTGCGTTGGTGAATTTGACCTTTGCCAGAAAGCAGACACAGAACAAATTCAGGAACATCTTAAAAAATTACTTTGTTGACTTTACCAAGGCATTTGATAACATCGGCGTGCTTAGACTTCTGCTCCAACAGCTGTTCTGCAGGTTTGTCTGCTCCAGGAAGTTCTCAAATAGTTTAAGGTTACTCTGTGACAGGTTTGTTTGTCTCGTCATGTCAGAATTGCAAACTATATCAGTAGAGTGCATTGGGGTTGCTTTTAAAAGGCCTCATGTTGCTCACATGTGATCCACCATGTTTGAGAATGTCACTGAGATCCTAAAAGCCAGCATTTTGAGACTCTGGCCTCTAACCCTGTGGGACATTTTTCTAGCTCACTGTCAGTGCTCCAGGAAATCTTCTGAAACTACAGAAGAGTAGTAATGACTAACAATACGGACTTACTAAGTGCAGGACACCATTCCAAGCTGTTCTACACTATTAATTCATTTCGTCTTGTGAGGTGGGGTTTTTGCTGCTGCTGTTATTATAACTTTTTCCCCATTTTACCAAAAAAAGAAACTAAGGTACAAAAAGGTGTGGTAACTTGCCCAAAGTTATACAGCTATTAAGGGGCAGAGCCGGGACTTGGATCTCTATGGAACTCATGTGTTTAACCATTACACTTTCTCACTTCGGGCATGCTTTTCTGAATCCTAATGTTATAAATATTCAGCATCTCCACTTCGTAATAATGTGTACTAGAGATTTTATAAATGTAATTTTCTACCTTGGCATATTGTAAATCAGCCCATAATGGTGTGCATGGAGGGCATGAAATGGTGAAAGCAAAGTTCCTGTCTTCAGAGGATTTACCATCTAATTGAAGATATGTACATGAGTAAAAGCAACAGAGTAGAAAGAACAGGGTTAGGGATCAGATCCAGTGAGTGTGAGTAGCCAGTGCTACCATTTATTATTCATATCACTTATCCAAGACTCAGTTTGTTCATCTGCAAAATGGGAATAATAACCCTTACCTCATTCACAAATTTGTTCTAAGGATCAAATGAGATAGGTTATTTTGAAAGTGTATTGAAAAATGAATTTAGGAGTAATTTAAGAGTTGATGAGAATGTAAACGACTTTGCTGTGACATAATAGCTATCATACCAGAGGTGCATACAAATATACTGTTGTCATTCATTCTTCCTGGGAGAACTGGAGAAGGGCTCACAGAGACCATGATAAGTGAACTAGACTCTGAAGGGTGAGCTAATATTTTCCAGGAGGAGAAGAAGAGAAAGAGCGAAGGCCAGGAGCAGAGACGCGGAGGCCGAGGAAGACGTGTGCAGCATTTTAGAGAACTGTGTGGTGCACTCAGAGCACAGGCCCTTGAAGAGAGTTGGGGAGGGAAAGGCTTAACTCAAAAGCTGGAAAATTATTTGGGCAAAATTTTGCTGCATAGACGTGTTTCAATCTCATCTCCTAGGCCAGGAATGGAAAATACAGTTTATTTTTTATGGCAACCTCATGGCATGGAACATTATTTTTGGGGGGAGGGGGGGGGGGATACTGAGGCCAAAAGTGATCCCTGACAGGATCCGTGTGCTTTGGGCCTAGAGGATGTTACCTCTGCTCTGGGTATCGAGAAATTCCAGGTGTTGTCCAGCGGCTCTAAGACCTGTGCTTGGCCTATCGCTAGGGGACAGGACCCTGATAAACTAATAAAAAAGTAGTGAGAGGTGATTCAGCCTGGGCTCCATAATCCGACAGCCTGGAAACGAATCCTTCCCGCTACCCCTGCGACCTGAAGCAAGTGACCTGACTTCTTGCAAACACACTTTTCTCAAAGTGGGAAAAATAATAGCACCAACTGCATAGAGTTGTTAAAATAATGAAATAAAGTAATCCGTATGAAGCCCTAAGCACCTTGCCTAGTCTAATGTATAGTTGCTGTTGCGGCTAATAATATCTCACATACAGCTTAAGCAAATGGGGTTCCTAGGGCACTGGTAGAGTTCAGTCTTCTCTATGTCTGATACCTACCACTGACTAGCAGTTACTTTTTTACGTTTCGTCACTGGAAAAAAATTCTTGCAGAATTAAAGTTGAGTGCAAGTAAATTCTCCATATTTTATCTTATTCATATAGTTGAGAGCTCTCTGTGTTAGAAGCATTCTTAACATGTTGGGTGAGCAGGGTTGGTCTTGAAGTAGACGATCTGGCAGACATACAGTCAAAGGAGGTTATATGCAAGGTCTCTAGGTGGTAGTAATCTTTCCCAGCTTAAAGGGGTTCATCGTTTTACCTGAGCCCTCGGTTCCTATATTTTCATTTTAACATATATTTTCATTATAAAGGGTTGTGACCCAGGAGGCCACAGGAGTGTACTCTGGTCTACATAGAGGAAATCTGACATTTGTGTGGGTGTTAAAATGGCGGAGAGGCCCAGCCAGCGTGGCTCAGTGGTTAAGCATCAACCTATGAACCAGGAGGTCATGGTTCAATTCCTTGTCAGGGCACATGCCCGGGTTGCAGGATTGATCCCCAGTGTGGGGCATGCAGGAGGCAACTAATCAATGATTCCCTCTCATCATTGATGTTTCTATCTCCCCCTCTCCTTTCTCCTCTGAAATCAATAAAAATATATATTTTTAAATATATGAGAGACAATGTATTCTCTTAATCAGATGTTCCTAGTCTGTACCAACTACCAGACTGCAGATTTGGGAAGAATGGACTTATACGATGCATGACAATTGTTATTAGCACAAATGAAGACTTGGAGAGACAGTAGGAAGGGCACAAAAGAGAACAATGTCTTGATGCAATTTTACAAAGAAAAGAATTTAGCTGTAATTGATCTGATTTTTCAAATGATTAGCTTCTGGTTTTATTACCTACAGTTGGTATCTCACTAGTTATGTTTTGCTTCTAATGTTTGTTTACTTCTGAGTTTTATATTAGTGTGTTAAATTATATGCAATGACCAACATATTATGATTGGATTGTTTCTTATTAATAAATCTTCCTTGTATGCATTTAGTTATGGCTTTCCGATAGAACTAAATGCCACAAGTCAATGAGATCTGGGCAGGGCTTCTATAACAACTGACCTAGATCTTGAGAAAGAAAACAGGCGGGAGTGAAAATACTAGATTGTGACGAATGTAGGGATTAAGGGAACCTGAGCTTTAGAACTGGACAGACCTGTGCTGGAGAAGGAGAGAAGTTGGAGTTTTGGAAAGATTAAAGATTTGTGCTGAGGCTTTCAGGGTGAGATGAAATGTAATAGTGAACATCAAATGGGAAGGGAAAACTTGGGAAAGGAAAGGAGTCAAGAGGCAAGGACTGGGTCCCAGAGGGGACTGAAAACAAAGACGCTGGAATGGTTCAGGGATGGGTGCAGGATTAGCTGAGGTGGAGTCAGGAGTGACAGAGCCAGTTTGGCAGAGGAAATGCAAATGGAGTTGTGGCACAAGAAAGTGAAGGTGTGGGAGTGGATAATTCCCCAAGGTTATGAGGACAAATTAAGCTTGAAAGTAGGGCAGTGATGGGTTTGATGAAATCAAAATAAACATTTGCTAGTAAAAAAAGCAACGTTAGCTCTACATCATTCTCCTAAATCCCGTAAAGCTAGCAATGATTTTTGAAAAACTTTACAAGGTCATACTTTTCAGCACCTGGGTTTCCAAACCATGAATCAGTATCTTGTGTCTCTCTGGTAGGGTCTACTCTTTGGATAAAAGTACTCCCCCACCCCACCACCACCACCACCACATCCATCAAGTTCTTTAAAAAAAAAGTTTATTGATTTTTAGAGAGAGAGAGGAAGGCAGAGAGAGAGAGAGAGAGAGAGAGAGAGAGATCCACTCTTTGATGTGAGAACTACTGAGCTACACAGGCCAGTTCACAAAAAATTTTTTTAATTTAATTTTTTCTGTCACCTTTTGTCCCCTTCATGCCCTCTGCCACCGCCACCCACCTCCCACCCCAGAAATCACCACACTGTTGTCCATGTCTATGAGTTCTCTTTTTTTCTTTTTTGCTCCATCCCTCCTCCCTTCCCCCAACTGATCCACCACCACCACCACCACCAGAGCTGTCTGCCAGCTCTCTCTGAGTCTGTCTCTATTTTGCTTGGTCATTCAGTTTGTTCATTAGATTCCACATATGAGTGAAATCATATATATGGTACATGTCTTTCTCTGATTGGCTTATTTCACTTAGCATAATGCTCTCCAGGTCCATCTGTGCTGTCACAAAGGGTAGCATTTTCTTCCTTTTTACAGCAGAGTAGTATTCCATTGTGTAAATGTATCACAGCTGTTTCACCCACTCATCTGAAAAGCTTGGCTTTTGTAAATAACACTGAAATGAACACAGGGATACATATATCCTTTCAAATTAGTGGTTTGGGTTCCTTCAAATAAATTCCCAGAAGTGTAATCACAGAGTCATAAAGCAGCTCCATTTTTATTTTATTTTTATTATTTTTTGTTAATCCTCACTTGAGGATATTTTCCCATTGGGTTTGAGAGAGAGTGGAAGGGAGAGAGGGAGGGAGGGAGGGGGAGAGAGAGAGAGAGAGAGAGAGAGAGATAGAGAGAGAGAGAGAGAGAGAGAGAGAAACACCAATGTGAGAGAGACACATCAATTGGTTGCCTCCCACACATGCCCAGACCTGGGCCAGGGATCAGACCTGCAACCCAGGTACATGCCCTTGACTAGGTATCGAACCTGTGACCCTTACATTTTAACCATTGAGCCACACTGGCCAGGGCTCCATTTTTAACTTTTTGAGGTAACTCCATACTGCTTTCCACAGTGGCTGCACCAATCCGCATTCCCACCAACAGTGCACAAGGAAGGATGTGGAGAAAAGGGAAGTTCACAAATCTTAAGGCCCACTTTATGCTTCAGCTAACCACCTCTTGATAGAATAGGTACAGTGTTAAGAAATCTAAAATTCTAGCCATTGGGGCCATGGAGACAATACTCCCAACTTAAGAGAGTTCAATTTCTTTCCTGTTTTTGAAGGATTTCCCTAAGGTTTGTGTGGTGCTGTTTAAGTTTGTAAGAGTCTTTGGCAGAGAAAGACTAAATATCTTGCCTGAAGACTCATAGTAAATAGAATTGACCTGAGTAAGGAGAAGTTTGTGATCACTTGAAAATGACAGAAACAACAAAACACTATTAAGTTGAGGAACAAATGTTAGAAAAATTGATGGCAGTCCTTAGAGTAGTACTTTTAAGCAATGAAAATTTCGGTGGGAATATGTGAGTATTCTGTCTACAGAAGTTCCAGAAATAATATTGCATTTTCTATTTTAAAATCAGCAGGCAAAACGATACAATTCACCTCTGGAAAATCACCCAGTGGACAGTGCATTTGCACCCAGGCCAGCAGGCATGAGGGACGGAAGCAGTGTGCCCCCCTGGGGTACCTCTGTGCTAGACAACGAGTTTTTCCGAGGTAAGTCTATGCATTAAATCCTCTTTGCAACGCCCTAAACTAAAGCAAATAATGACAGTTTGTATGAAAATCCTCAAAACATATCAAACTCTACTTTATTTTTGAAATCCTCTTGTTTACCTTACTTAAAGAGGATGTTGTTACATGTTATTAACACAAATATTAAAGACTCTTAGGTTTAAATATAATCTAAGCAAATATTCTCAGACCAAGGCTGATAAATCTATGGAAGGGTCATAATGTTTAATATTTAACCTCAGTTGAAAAGGAAATACACCTTCAGGAAATGTATCCATAAAGTTTACTGTTCTTAGTAAGCTTTTATTGTTACTGATTAGGACCTACCTAAAGGCACTGTGATGAAATCTAATTGTTGTTAAACAGTTAACCTTGTACAATAGATAGCAATAAAGAAAGAGATTCCAAAAGTACAACACACCCATGGATGCTATTGTTATGTGAATATAGCTCGCCTTTACATAGGTTATTCTGTATCAAAAGAAGCCTGGCCATTGGAAAAGTAACTCTGAAGTCACCCCCCGGCTTCACTTGCAGAACTAAATTCAATTTGCAAAGGGCAGTGACATCACCTAGGCCCTGTAGTTGGGACAGGTGAGGGGGTCAGTGAGAGGCACCCAGCTGACTGGCAACCTGGGGACCCCTTTTAGTAAGATGGTTCCCGGCAGACAACTTGCTTCTGAGGAAAGAGACCCAGAGGAAAATCTCTGTTTCAGAAAAGGGTTTTGCTGATAGAGGAGAGCAATGGTATATGAAATGGAAAAAATGACTTCGCCTCTCTGGAAATAAAGAGGAGAAGCAGAACAGGATTTAAAAAAACAAACAAACAACAACAACAACAAAAAAAAACTCCTCAAAAGTAGTTAGTAGTTAGTAAAACAGCATTGCTAATTTGGGATTCTATGGGGATATAAGGAGTGGTTCCCTCTGAGGAGGATTCCAGGTGATTTTACCTCTTGTTATTCTTTCCTATATGTTCTGTTATAGCCACATATTGTTTTATAGTCAGCAAAAGACTTTATTTCAAAAAAGAAAAACTACGAACAGCTTTAAAGAGAGAATAGCAATCAAGGAGATTTTGTTATAATTATTTCAAAGGCAGATTATGTTACTCATCACATAGTTTTGGGTTTTGTTTCGTTGTTGTTGTTTTTGGAGTATTTCCATTTTTTGCCCCACCTATAGTTTGGCATTGCTTGATTATTTTATTTGTGGATATGCGGGATAAATGATTTCAGAGATGAGATAATTTTTTTTTTCATTAAAGCACTGACAGGATGATTCCCTGAGGAATTCCTTAGTTACAGATCGTTAAGGCTCAAGGTCAGTTCTTCTACTGGCTGTGCAAACTTAATAGCACCAACTTACAAATAATATAGGGTAGGGGTAATCCAGAACAGAGGCCCAAAACCCCTTCAGCACCTGCCCTAATTGACATGTCACAAGTACATCCCACTTACATTCACTCAGATACTGATATGCCTCTCTTTCAACTAGACATTTGTACCTCCAGATTGGCTTTCCCTATCATTGAAGAGTTAAAATCAAATACTTTGATAACAAATAATTTTAAATAACCGAGGAGAGTGCACCATTTTATGTAACTCAGAATGAAAGATTTCTGTAAAAACGCCTTAGCAATTTAAATAATCCCCTAACTTGTTTCTCATAAAGACTTTACCTTCTTTAATGAACATTTCTTCAATAAAGGTGTCATCGACTTATAGTCATTATAACATGAATATGATAAAATTATATCTACTACAATGTGGGCTTTAGGGCATCTTAAAACTTGAGAAGATTATATGGTCTTATTTAAATTCTAACAGGTTTTTATTGAGAAAAAGATGTCAAATATGATTAAATAAACACAATTCAAAGAGATACCAGCTGCAAATACCCTGTGACTGGTCTGAGCACAGAGATGTGGACCTAGGAAGCCGAGCACTGGTCTGGGGTTGGCCTAGGTCCTTGGCATGAGAAGGAGGTCACTAGGTCCTAACTTGGACACCACACTCTGACCTTGCTACTGAGAGAAAGATAAACAGTGTTTGACAGTGGCCATTCACCACCTTGTAACATTGTGAGCTCATAGTGAAATCATCTCTATGATCCATTAAAAGAAATAGTGAAAAGTCAACTTTTACGGCACTGAGGTGGCCTTGCACAGCGGTTGTGTGTATGGCCTCTGGAGACAGACTGCCTGTATCCATGTACTTATGAGCGGTGTGACCTTAGCAGCTTACCTCATCTCTTTGTGCCTCTTTTTCCTCATTTTTAAAACAAGAGTAGTAATAACACCAAATCTTATAAGGTTAGGTGTGGATTTAATGAGTTAATAAATTTAAGTGCTTAGAATTGTGCATGACACATAGGAAGTGCTATCTAAAGGAGTGCTAATGGGCCTTATAAGTGGAACTACAAAAATCGATGTTTCTCTCTCTCACTCTCTCCCTTCCTCTCTTTCTAAAATCAATCAATAAATTTTTTCCAATAAGTGAGTACTAATAGGTCTTAATTTTTCCAGGAAAAACAATCTACCATTAGCAAATCATTTAACAATATTGTATAGAACTTTAAATTTTATGAATTGCTCAAATCCATCCAAGTAAGTACGTTTATAAATTAGGTGTTAAACTTTTGGTGGTAATACTGTTTTCTTAATGTACAACTGAGAAATCACATGTTGTTTACAGACTCTCATTTCTATTACAATCCTCTGAGGTAAACATGGCTGTAAATACTTTAGCCACTTAGTGACACAAAAGAAGAACTAAAAGAAGCCACGATTAAAACCTGTCATTTGGGAAAATGTAGCTTTGTGTCCATTAAGGCATTATGGAAGGTTAACTTTGAAAAAGTATGAAAAAGAAACTTTCATTACAGCTTTGTAAAAGTCAGACTATTGTAAAATTATAATCAAAACTAATGTCATCACATCTTTGATAATATGATAAATATAAAATTATTATGTTTCTTCAAGAGGGGCCCCAACAGCTCAAATTATTAAGCTAAAATGTTATACCAAAATGTCACTCGTATTCTCCTTCCAGTTTTAGATGACTTGGATAGCACCCTGGCTCAGGAGCAGTCTTCCAGCTCAGTGCATTCAAGAACGCCTCTCGACTATGGACCAAGAACACAGTTCAGTCATTTTTACTCCAGTGGGAACCGACATGGTAATACCACCGGAAGGCACAAAACCCGCTCTAATGAAACTTCTAATATGTCTTTCTATGACATCCTCAGACCAGGAGCTCCTAGAGAAGGTTTTAGAACTTTTTCTCCTAGAACAAGGACCATTTATGATATGTACAGAACAAGGGAGCCCCGAGTTTTAAAAGAAGATTATGCGCAAAAGAATGCTTTCGGCAGCACTTCTCTGTGTTTTGACAGCAGGCAACGATTAGCCTCCCCAGCCACAGGGCGTTTCACAACAAGAAGCATACATTTTCCAGCCACTACTCAGAACAAGAGTGGATTTATGCCACCAAGCCACCAGCAGAGCCCGAAGAGGACCCCTTTATCATCCATCATATGGAATAGATCAGATTCTTCTGGAGAGACGCCGAACCAGGAAGAGTTCCTGAGGGCACCATCACCAATGGAAATTGACCCTGCTGACCAGTATATGTATCCCCGGTGTTTTCAGGAGACTAGGAGATATGAATTTTATCGTTCACAGAATATTTACCAAAATGTAAGTTTAAATTCCCCCGTGGATAGCACAGTGAGTCCGGACCCGTTTGAGAACTCAGAGAACATGCCATTCTACCGTCAAGACAACCCATTTGCGAGGTCTTTTTTTAGCCATACCTTTGGACGAAGCAGGCAACAGAGATTTAGACAAAATCCTTCCGGGGGCCAACAGGAAGAACATGGTCCCTGGTCTGGCTTTCGTCAAAGTAGGAAACCTTTCACTTCTGACAGAGACTTTGAAATGACTTCCCCTGAGGCAAACTGTGCATCAGCTGGTCATAGCCATAATGTTTCTTCCCAACACTGGGCATCATTTTCACCTAACTATAGAACAAATATTTCCAGAGACCAAGAAGAGCCATATCCCTGGCAGTTTGATCCTCAGACGTCTACACTGGATAGCATGGAGGTGTCACAAGGTAATGGAAACCAGATGACTCATTTTGGCACGCCAGATATGTGCTCCATGGTGGGTTCAAACTATCACATCAAATCTAGGGGGTTAGTATGTCAACAGGACAGTTCTCCTGTAGAAGTACATGGAAACAAAGAACCGTACTCATTTGGAACTGCTCCGACTCTGGCATCCTCATTCAGAAGTTCCTTCACCCAGATTTCCGATGACAAAGGGAATCGTCAGGGTCCCAACTTTCAGAATCCCATGGTCACTTGGCAGAAAAGTAAGCCTGCCTCTCTTCTAATAAGAAGCTACACAGAAGTCACTGTGACCAACAGCAATTCAGTTGATTCCCCACCTCTTACTCATAGCCAACCCAACATCTTGGCCTCAGAAGTGAATGATGAGCAAGACTTGAATGGATCTATTTTGGAAAAAGACAAACAACTAAACAAGATGGACCAGACAAACACAAGTGAAAAGCCCCAACCTGTTTCAGAGACAGTAATCTCTAATCCTTTAGCTGATTTTCAAAGTCCCCTCTCCCGAGACTCAGCCAAAACCAATGGACTTGTTTTTAATGCATCTACCACAAAAAGTTCAAAAAAGTCACCCCAAGTCATTTCTGGGAAAGATGTCTCCAAAATTCATATATCACAGAGAGGTAAGGCCAATGAACCAAAGAAAGATCAGAGTTACACTGAAAACAGAAAACTTGGCCCAGCAACTTCCTTTCCTTTCATTCAGGAGAGCAGAATACCATCATTGATTCCCAGCCCAAGTGAAGGTGGCCTCCAGGAATTAACAGTAAGAAATGAAGCTATTTCAAGTACTACTGAAAGTAGCCACTGGAGCTCTGAATCTACTGGTAATCAAAATACACAGTCACCAGAAATGTCTGCTATTTTAGATACCAAGGAAGAACAATGTACCAAAACTCATTCCACCAATGGTAGCAAGTCAACTGCGGGCCACAATATCCCATGTGATTCTTTAGGTCTGCCATCAGGTACAGCACCAGATTCTTCACCATCAAATAATGGTTTCCTTGGTGCTCTGATAGGTCCTTCTACTACAGTGTTCTCTGGGAAAAGTCTTTCAGGCAAAGATCCATCTTTGAGAGAAAAAGAAAATGAAGACAATAATAGCAAGCATCAAAATAATCTGTTTACCTCGCACCCTTCGGAAAATGAAAGCAGAGATGCTAGTTTTGTGCCTATCCATCACCAAGTGGTTGATGTGAAACGCCATTCACACTCTCCTGTCAGGGCTGGAAGGGGGAAAGGAAAAGTAAGACGGCGTATATCCTATCTTGAAAAGTTGAGCAAAACAGAAAGTAAATCAGCACCCACCAGTGGCAGCAGTAGCCTCGTGGAGGTGAATCCAAGTGATTCCGAGGCTCCTGAGCTTCACACAATTTACCGTAGCTTACCAAGAACAGCAGCCAGTTTCCCCATTAACAGCAGGAAGTCAGAAAGTAAGATAATGGCTCCTTCACTTAGGAATAAGCCACTTCCACGCCAATCTGAAACTGATGTAGGGGATCCAATAGGGAGAGACACATCAAACAAGTTCAGCCCCAGTTCTTCTGAGTCAGAAATCAGCTGTTCCAAAGTAGTTTCAGACTCTGCCTCAGCTGGGCCTAAAGCCACAGAGAGGATGACAAACACTGGACCTGCTTTCATTAGAAAAGGACCCCTTCCATTCCTCATCAAGAGGGCTGTGTCATGTCCTTTAGGGGTACCATATGCCTCCCTTGGAAAAGATGAGAGAGAAAAATGCTTGATCACAGACATGAATGCTTCTGCTACAACACTACGACCTTGGGAGAAAACCATGAACCCTCTGGAAAGTGACTCATCTGTTAGGGATTGTTCTTTAACCAAAAGACACCATGGAAAGGAACACAGTCAAGAATGCACTGAAAAGGATGGTAAAATTGTTGCCTCCAAGACAGGTACATTTTCCCTTTCAAATGAAGACCCTTTACCCCTTTCTTCGGCTATGTCAGGGGGGAAAAGTGGGAAAACATTACATAAAGTTAAGACTACGAGTATGTTTTCTGTTTCGGGTGATGAAGAGAATGTAAAGTGTCTTGAGATCGTGTCAATATATTACACTCTACCAAGGAAACACAGCAAAAAATTCTGTAGCCTCCTCCAAAAGTATGCTGAAAATATTGATGCATTTACAGAATCAACTAAAGTGGCATCTGAAACATTCCCTGATACTTTGGAAAAAGAGAAACTGAATCATTCTACACAAGAGCAGTCAGGAACAACTTCATCTGAAGACCTAACGTCTCAGGAAAACAGCAGTTGCCTTTCTCACAACACTGAGAAAGAGACTGTTTTACAGTTACCAAGTATTGGGCCATCAGAGCCCACACTACAGGAAATGGCTTCTATTGAGGCAGATATTTCTCTTCATAACGGAGAATCTAAAACTAGAGAAACTTCCCCAGCTAATTTAGCTAAAACACCTCTAGGTGATTCACAAAGCAAGAAAAAGAGGGGGGGAAAGATGCAAAGTGAAACCCTGCATACTTCATCAATGCTTCAGGGGGAAA
>NW_006288719.1:1669092-1678261 GCF_000327345.1 Myotis davidii
CACAGAGGAGAAATCTGAAAATTGTCAGCGCTCCATTAAATCTGCTGACAGTGGTCCTTCTAATCCTCCAGCCCATTCAGAAGGGAACATTGAAAATCTGAAAACCAGAAGTTCTGGGGAGTGTGCAGGTGGTGGTGTAGCCATCACAACTACTGGAAGCGCAAAGTGTCTTCAGAAAGTCAGCACGGGCATCGCTGAAGATGACCGCGCCAATGGATTGCAGCCTAGGAAAGTCAGGGGAGCAGATTTCCAAAAAAAGACAGATAAAGCACTTTCTGACTCAGAAAGCCAAGTCTTTGCTCTTACTCCAGCTTTGCATAAACTACATCTCGATGAGGAGACTTGTTCAGGTGAACGAGATTTGGATAGTTTGCAGTCGGAACCCAAAGAACTACCCCAAAGAAGTCAGGAGGTAACTCTGACAAAGAAGGGGAAGGCTAAAGATGAAACGCAGGGATTGGCAGGGGATCAGCTCTCACTTCCTGCAGGAAGCAATAAAAACAAAACCAGTTTGGATGACCTAGAAAAGGGGAAAAGCAGATCTCCCGTTAAACACAGATTGGCGACCGTGTCCAAAGCAAGCAGAAAATTTCCAGCTAAAGATGTAAACCCCAGAAGACATATAGCTACTATCTTCCCCCAAGGTGAGAACAGCTCTGGCTTCGGTGGTTTATCTCTTGGCACACCAGACTGCAACCCACTGTCTCCTGAGCCTACGCCAAAGTCCACAGAATCTACAGATGAAAACAAGTTGAACCATGATGGCATGGATGTGAAGAAATCTGAGGACCCTTTCCAGATTACTATGACATCCAACAGAGAAGCTTCCACACACTTAAGCAATCGGAAGTCTGGCAGCATTTCACAACCACGTCAGGATGAGTTTAGAAATACCTCAGAATCACCACCAAAGCATGAGAATTCTAAAGATGTAACAGTCGTTAAGAGTTTGGAAAGAGAGTCGGGAGCCCTGGCCCAACCCACCTTCACCAGCCTCAGCGAAGCCGATTTCTCCAGCCATCTGAGGAGGCTGACCCCGCATCTACCATGGGAGCCTGCGGAGAAATCTACAGGGAGCATCCCACTGGCCATGTGTCAGCAACAACAAAGGAGCAGTGCATCTCAGGAGTGGGAACCTGAGCCACACCCCTATCGTTCAAAGAGTTTAAAAAACATCCATGTGCACGGCAATCTGCTACGCCAAAGTCATCCTCCGAAAGCCAGGGAGCGCCATTTTTCTGAAAACACTTCTATTGACAATGCCCTGAGCCGCCTGACCCTTGGGAACGAATTCCCTAACCACAGTGAGTCCAGTCGAAGATTCAAGTCCTTTTCTGAACTTTCCTCCTGTGATGAGAATGAAAGCTGGGCTTTGCAGAGTGGCAGGGCAGAAACGGGTCCCAAGTCAGCAACATCTATATCCAGACCTATTGACTATGGGATATTTGGGAAAGAACAGCAGTTGGCTTTCTTGGAGAATGTAAAGAGGTCACTCACACAAGGAAGGCTATGGAAACCAAGTTTTCTGAAGAACCCTGGCTTCCTGAAAGATGATATAGTTCACCCTCCTAACCCAATGGAGTCATCGAGCTCAGATTCTCCTTGCGATCTGACGCCAGAAGGTGGCTTACCTCCAAATGTACCACTTAATATCTATGAAGAGGATCCACTGGACTCAGACTGTGACACAGACACAACCACCGACGACGAGTACTACCTGGATGAAAATGACAAAGAGTCAGAACTGTGAGGCTTTTTTCAATAAAATGCATACCCTTTTCTCCAAAAGCTTATAGTGGAAATTAAGTATAATTGTGTGTGTCTATGGGAAGAACAAATATATAAAAAAGGAAAATCTATTTGGGCAGTACCTGCTCTGAAGCAACCCAAATTCTTTTTCTTTTTCCCCCTCTACTTTCTGAATTCCACAGCAACCAATTCTTATTTTGAGGGATTCTCTGCTCTTTTCTTCCTCTCTCTAGATATCCTTAGCCTTCCTCCCCTACACCCAGTTTAGTCTCTAGTTCACGGTTCAGTATTGGCTTTCTGCTCTATTTTCCCCCTGACTTTTTTTTTTTTATACCTTTCATTGTGATTTACAACCCTAATATCCCAAACACATACAAAACTTACTAGTTACCTAGTTCAACTACAAAACTCTATTGCCCTCCTCTGGCCCACACCCCATATATGGCATTAAATAGAATGTAGGGATGATGACAGTGGTGTAAATAGTATCATCCTGTTTAACTCATCAACATTTAGGAGGTTTAGGGTTTAGGGTTTATTTTCTTTGACAAAGAAAAAAGGAATTTTTATAAGGACTGTCCTGTTGTATCCACGGTGGAGCCAGGGAGGCACATGTCTTGAGTGCTTATTGAGATGATAGATAAGGAGCTGAATTCCTAGGAAGCCAAACAACACTTGTAGGAATTCCTTTGAAATTGTAAGAATTGGCTGAATTCTTAAGAGCTAAATTTTAATTAAGTCAAGGACCTGAGAGGACAGAAGGCGTGGCCACAGAATTTCTGCTTAGGAAAGAAACATAACTGAGTGGTGGAGACAAGTAGACACCCCTTCTTTAGACTGACATTCCTATTGCAGCTCTCTAAGCAACTGGTTTTTCCCATTTCCATACTACCGTATTTGCCGGCGTATAAGACGACTGGGCGTATAAGACGACCCCCTAACATTTCCACTCAAAATACAGAGTTTGTTATATACTCGCCGTATAAGACTACCCCCTCTTCCGCACACCTTCCACACACCAAATAAAAGGTAAAACAATATCAGATTTGATTTTAACATTTTAATTTATATTCAAATGCTTATGACATGCAGGAAAACTGTCACAAGGCTGTATGTAATCAAACATATACATAAAACAGTGCAAGTTTATTACCGGTAAACATACCGGTAATTCAAATACTTTTTTTCCATGTGGGACATTTTAGTCATAAGTTTCCAGTGGTAACCTTGGCCAAGTCCCTAACCTGTGGGATCATTTACCAAACCCTTAGAAATGACAAGGCAGAGCTCCTAAGGGCTTGTCACTATGATTCTTTCAGTAATTTATCCGACGAAATAACTTCCCATACACTCTGATAACCTGACTTTCCTAAGGCTTTAGTTGCCATGCAGAACTTAAGGGGGATTTCTCTCCTAATCAGAATAAAGATAATTTGCTAAAACTACAGAAAGCATGCCATCTTAGTACTATGAAGGTCAACATGAGTGGGCTTATACTTGTTTGCTTTATACTTACTTCTGCACTAGTCTGTTTTATCCATATAAATTAAGGATAATGATAGGTGTTTGGTGACCTGTATGGAGATCTGGAACTGATAAAATTCAAGACAGTGCTATATTATCATTATCTTCTTAATCATTGCCTGGCTTAGAAGCAAAATGCTAGGGCAAGTTTATGTTGTTCCCATGCAACTCAAAACTAATGAAGATGTGGTAACTGACTTGAAAGCTAATCCTTAAATCTGTAAATTGTTTTAAACTTCAGGCTCTGACCAATCTTGACCTTAAAGAGACTGATAATAGAATTTAAAATCAACTATTCTATATTTTTAAATTTGAATTTGTATGGTAAAAAATAAATAACATTTAATATTTTGTGTTATGAATGTTTGTAAATGCTACCTTTCCCTTTTTCTATTTATCTGCTTATTTAAGTAAAGTCTTCATAAACCATGACCTATATTTTCTATGTAATTTAAAGATATTCTATTAATATTTTAATATTGATTCTTGACTTTTTTTAATGATCAGCTTGAGTTCTATTTCAGTAAATATCTGAGTCTACATGTATGCTACAAAAGAGGAGATGAAGTTAGCTTATTTTTCACTGAGTTTAGGCTATATTAACATTGAAACAACATTGTTAACATAAGTAAGTTAAGGTGAGGAATCTTTGCACTGGAATCTACTATATCTGGTTTCAAAGGTAACTGATGGTCAGCACTCACTTGCAGGATTTGTAATGTTTGCTGTTGGTTTGGCTTAAGAATCAAGAAAACAGAAAATGTATTAAAATAGCACCTTCTATAGTTTTATACTTTTATAAAACACTTCGTTAAAGGAGTACAGAAAATTTCTATGTATTTTAACATAAAAACTACTGCTTTTTAATATTCATTTTTGGTATAGCTGTAGTAATTTATAATAGTAATTTTTATACTTATAAATGGAATAATCCAGGAGGGAATCAATACTAATACGTATCTGGTAAATTATTAACTTGTTTAGATAATGGACTTCTAAAGCCATAATTTTTTAAATGTAAAGTCCATTTAAAATAAGGTCTAATGAGGTTATTTTAATTTTTAGAGACTTTTCACTAAAGAATTTATTCCCTTACATTGTAAATACATTGATGTTAATAAAACTTCAACTGCTCCTAACAAGCTTTTGGCTGATAAGAAGCTAATAAAAGTGACTGTAGGAGGTAAGTTTGTGCCTGTATTGGAGGTGATGAAAGAAAGTCCACTTAGGTGATGGTGAAGATGGGAATCAAATTGGAAAAACTGTAAAAAGGATGCCAGTGGATTAAACAGACCTTACTGGTAAGAGTTTATTGTTAATGTTAGTAGTACTGCTCCAGAATACCCCAGTTAGATGTACAGTGTAAATGTGTAAATATTTTATTCTCAAAGCAAGTTTGTGATGAATTACCACTTAGGGGCTCTTTGTAACAGGAACTCCTGTGTCCTGAAACAAATAAGCCTTAAGCACTTTTGTTAAAATGTTGTCAAATAATCCTTTTATATACTTGTTCTCAAACCTGTTCTCCAGATGTGAAATGAGAAAAGCACACCCTTAAAACAATACCTGTATTGAAATAAATGATTTAAATAAATGCACTGTTTGACTTAGTTTTCATTCCCATCCTCAAATGATGGTTTTTTCAATGTGAAAGTTTCAGGAAAACTACAAAGGGAAGAGGCACGGCACAACAGTATTCAAACACATCTTTTTGGTGATTATTGAATATCAACCATATGAGTGGTTTTAAAAAAACAGGGGCCTCTCTCTTCTTCTCTTTGTACCCTAAAACAGACAACCAACAAATGAGATCATTGAAGCCGGTTGCCTAACAGAAGAGGAGTGAATAAAGCCTAGCATTTCTCTGAGAGCTCCCACATTTATAGAGGAAGAGGGAGCTGCATGGAGCTGGGTCTTCCTGCCCCGTAGCAATGATGAAAAATAAATAGCTCTTTGTAATGGGAATATAAGACATGCAATGTTAATTCCTGCTCAACTGTAGGGAGCAGCTCTAAAGTTAAGCCTCAGATCGACCTGTGGCAGAGCCACAAACAAGTCCCAGCTTAGAGGGCAGAGCCCTCTTAGCATAATTAAGTTTGACCTTATGGCCGCCCCCTAGGCCCTTCCTAGGTAGCTAATGGGCTGTGGGAGATGCAGCAAGTGCTACCAAGACAAGTGAAACTTACAAGAACATTGTAACTATGTTGACCACTACCTTGTTTTTCTCTGACTATAAAATAAAGCCTCAGCTTGCTGGCTGGATCCTTCTCTGTGGCCTCATCCAGGCACAGGAGATCCACCAAGCCCCAGCTATAATTCTCTTGGTCTGTCTTTTTTTTAATCCTTCACTGCCCCTCCTCAGGCTCACCAAACCCTTGGCTGTACTGGCATCACACACTCAACATTGGTAGGTCTGAGGAAATAGACACTAAGCTAAAACCATGACACAGAATTGAGTTGATATGGAGCTGCTGTCTCTGTTATGACCAGGAAGATGCAGAATCAGGAAGTTGAGTGAGCCAGCATACTGAATTACCATATTCATTTTCCCCAGAAAGCAATAGAAATAAAAGCAATAGTATGTATAGACTTACACAGAAGAATGTTTATTGCTACAATGTTCGATTATAGCAAAAACTGGAAATAAAGTGAATACCTAATAAAAAATGATTGGATATATTTATGGGACATACACATATGTAATATTACCATTAAAAAGCATAAAATGAAACCACATACATTGACTTGGAAGAGTCCACATGAGTACTGTTGAGTGAGAAAAGCAAAATCTCATTTTTGTAATTATTAACAACACACCTGCATGTGCATGTGTACATACAGAGGGATACATACAAGGCTGCTTTGCGGCAGGGAGTCAGGGTAGGCAGAAGTGGGAGGTGGTGGGGGCTGTTGGAAGGTATGTTTAAGAACATCAGGAAAGAGAGGAAGGGTAGCGAGACCCCCTCAAAAATGTAAATACACAAAATATATATATACATATACAGACAGTAGGGAGGGTGAAAGCCTGGGATGGAGAAGCGGAGGCAGCTGGGAGAGGTCAAATGGGGGAAAAGGGGGACATATATAATACTTTCAACAGTAAGGATTTTAAAAAGAAATATACTGTATGTATATAATTATATTATGCACTTCAAATATATCAGTGAGTGTTACACATGAGCAGAGCAAGGACAATGGGCCGGGTATAGAAACTCACCAGGGCAGAACACTCTGGATGCCTAGCGAGGGCAAAACTAGGAAAACAAGAACCTCACCCCAGGTAAGCTGTCCTCCCCTAGCATATCACTGGTCATGTGGTTTAGAACCCTGACCTTTTCCTCCCTAAAGATAACATCTAGGCCTCAGTTGCATTTCAGCTCCAGGCCCAAAAGCAGCAAAACCAGGCAAGTGACACTCTGGCTGCCTTAGGACCAGCGGCATTGACTAATGACCCCCTGCCCTGGTGCTGATCAATGGAGACCTCGACCCTGAAAGAGCACACCTGGAAAACTGATGAATAGTCTTTTAAGAGCCTTCCCTAAGATTTACACCTGAAAGAAAGAAAGAAATGTGCTCAGGACAGAGGATGCAGGGTACACTCTCCCTCCAAGGAGCACACCCATACCATTTCCCCCCCAGGCACATTTCCCGCAACCTCTAAGGCAGTGGTTTTCAACCTTCTGGCCCTTTAAATACAGTTCCTCATGTTGTAACCCAACCATAAAATTATTTTTGTTGCTACTTCATAACTGTAATGTTGCTACTGTTACGAATCATAATGTAAATATCTGCTATGCAGAATGGTCTTAGGCAACCCCTGTGAAAGGGTCGTTAAACCACCAAAGGGGTCGCGACCCACAGGTTGAGAACCGCTACTAAGGGACCCTATGAGACTTGCAACCAGGGCAGCAATGAGCAGTAGCAGCTGATCTGGGCTAAACTGGACTTCTTATAGAGAGGTTTGAGACTCCCTGACCGAGCTGCAGCTTGTTTGAGAGATTTAAGCAAAGACAGGCCATTCATGTGCAAAAGTCACTAAACACAGGTTGGATGGAGTTTTGAATTGGATAGGGCAGGGTCTCAGGGAATCACCAGGGTGAAGCAAACAGAAATGACTGCCAGTCAGCCCTGCAACCAGGGAGGTCCCAGCATAGGAACAATGACCCCTGTGAGTACCTCCATCTGGGAGAAAGCCACCTTCAAGTTCCTGCCCTGATGCCAAATAATTCAGTTCTCCTTGTATGTGTCTGTGTCCCCCAGAGCCTCACCTTGGCACTGGCACTCAGAGGAAGCAGAACCTTGTAAGTTCGGTTCATGTGTTGGCTCTTTAAGAGGAACCTCTGGGTCTCCAGCAGCCTCTGTGTCACTGAGCCCCAGTCTTCACTGGTTTTTACAGCCTGTAGTTATGGGGACTTCTTTTCCCAGCTCTGAGAGCCTGGGCCGGGTGTCTGGTATGGAGCTGGGACCCTTGCTCCTCTGGGCGGCCTCCACAGAGATGATCTTCCTCCCAATAAAAAAGCAGCACACAAGGGTGCCAGTCCAGTCTGTTCCGCACATCTGTCCTTCCTACCAGTCTCAGTGTGCTTTCTTCTTTACTTCTCTAGTTGCAGGACTTCCATTCAGCCAGCTTTCCGTGGTTCTGGATGATGGTTGATCTATATTTTAGTTGTAATTTTGATGTGGTTGTGGGAGGCAGCGAGTATAGGCATTTTATGCCACCATCTTGGTTCTTCCAGCAACTGTGTTTTAAGAGGAAGTATACCTATTCTATGAGATTCTGAATGCAATATTTAAACCAAATATCTAGCCATTAAAATTCACTCTAGGAACAATAATAAATACAAGTTTATATCCCCAGTATCTTATAGAATACATGACAAATTGCATGCTGAATAAATATTATTAAAATAATTAAATATTTATGCATTTTATGGGATCTAAGCTTGCCTAAGCCCATGTAAGTTTTTTTTATTAATTAATGATATTGAAAATGAGACAGTTCTCTAATGTCAAAGGAGGAATTTATCATAAGAAACAGAGTTATCCCTAAAACCAAGGGTGGAGATGCAACTTATGAACTGTACCAAGCCTGTATAGTGCACTGTTTTCTCCTCCATTTCATCTACAAGGCAAAATATGGTAACGTTTACATTGCCTCTGTTTAAGAGAACAGTCAGTTACAAATTGAAATCCCTTAACTCTGATTTTTAAATTCCCAAAGAAAAAGTTCTGATTAGTCCAGCATGAGGCAGGTTCCAAACAATGGGCCAATCAATTGTGACCATCCATGGGTTAAGGTGATATTTTATAAAGCCTCATTGTTAACTGTCGATTGGGGGGAGGGGGGGAGAAAGAGAGAGAGAGAGAAGTAGTTACTAGAAGGGGGTAGAAATGCTATGATCTGTGTGGACAATCAATAGCTGTGAAGTTTACATAGCTTTAATGTGACAATTCCAGGCGCCAGTGCAATACATAAAAATATACTGAATATATAGACCTTCCAGAGTCTCACATAGACCACAATTCCATGTGTCTGAGATTGGAGCTCAATATAGAGATGAATGTCAAAGGGAATAGAAACTTCTTGAAGTATATCATTTACTTCAAGATTATTTTTCCCCCATTGATTTTTAGAAAAAGTGGAATTGAAGAGGAGGAGGAGGAGGAGAGGAGGAGGAAGAGATCTATGGGAAAGAGCCCCTGGAAACTCTAATGCCACCACCACACACCACCACGGGAGGGCAAAGCTGCTTCCTGTGTGACTGCGAGTCGCTGTCCCATTCTGAGCCACACCCTCATCTGCAAAGGGACTAAGACTGTCTCTAGGGATGGGCCCTTTAAGAAGAGGGAGGCTGGAATTGGGGACCTGGGGCTGGCACAGGGGTGCACAGCAGGG
>NW_006288719.1:1697218-1697614 GCF_000327345.1 Myotis davidii
CCCCTTGCTCCTCTGGGCGGCCTCCACAGAGATGATCTTCCTCCCAATAAAAAAGCAGCACACAAGGGTGCCAGTCCAGTCTGTTCCGCACATCTGTCCTTCCTACCAGTCTCAGTGTGCTTTCTTCTTTACTTCTCTAGTTGCAGGACTTCCATTCAGCCAGCTTTCCGTGGTTCTGGATGATGGTTGATCTATATTTTAGTTGTAATTTTGATGTGGTTGTGGGAGGCAGCGAGTATAGGCATTTTATGCCACCATCTTGGTTCTTCCAGCAACTGTGTTTTAAGAGGAAGTATACCTATTCTATGAGATTCTGAATGCAATATTTAAACCAAATATCTAGCCATTAAAATTCACTCTAGGAACAATAATAAATACAAGTTTATATCCACATTA
>NW_006288719.1:1697971-1700290 GCF_000327345.1 Myotis davidii
CGTTAATCCTCACCCAAGTGTATGTTTTTTTCCATTGGCTTTCTGAGAGGTCGGGGAGAGGCAGAGATAGAGAAACATCTATGTGAGAGACACATTGATTGGTTGCCTCCCACAGGCACCCCACTAGGGGCTGGAGATGGAGCCTGCAACTGAGGTACATGCCCTTGACTGGTATTGACCTGAGAACCTTCAGTCCCAATGCTCTAACCACTGGAGCAAAACCAGGTAGAGTGTGACTTTTCTATTGCCAGAAAAGACCTTCTCCCCCTCTTCCCACAACATGATTTTCATGTTTAAGCATGGGCATGATCTCTTCCAGAAAGCCTGTCTGAATTCCACCAAGATTAGGTTAACTGGCCTTCATATGACGCACTAATATTGGGAGAGGCAGTTTGCCATGGGCCCTGACATCTCTGAGTGTTTTTGATGGGTATGCCAAGAATGAACGTCCTGTCCAGCTGGCATGGCTCAGTGGTTGAGTGTCAACCTATGAACCAGGAGGTCACGGTTCGATTCCTGGTCAGGGCATATACATGGGTTGCAAGCTTGATCCCCAGTGTAGGGTGTGCAGGAGGTAGCCGATCAATGATTCTCTCTCATCATTGATGTTTCTATCTCTCCATTCCTCTCTGAAATCAATAAAAATATATGTTTTAAAAGCATGTCCTTGACCACTCTTTACCCCTGCCATTTATCATGTGTTTGCAGCAAGCCACCTTGAAGGAGATAACATCTCCGTATCTACACAGAGCAGGCTTAATTCACCTTACTCTAAAAGCAGCAATCCCCTAAATTCCATGTGCTTCTCTTGCAACGCAGGCATCCATGATAGGCCTTCTGCATTGTCCCCACTGGATCTGGTGGGGTAGGGTGAGGGGGCGGGGTGGTATATTAGTTTTCTAGAGCTGCCATAACAAAATACCATAGACTGTAGACTAGGTGGCTTAAACAACAAAATTTATTTTCTCACAGTTCCGGAGGCTGAAATCCAAGATCAAGTCGTCTACAGGTCTGGTTTCTTCTCAGGCCTCTCTCCTTGGATTGCGGACAGCTGCCTTCTCACTGCATCCTTACATGGTCTTTCGTCTATGCCCAAACTCTTCTGATGTCTCTGTGTGTGCCCAAATTTCCTCTTCTTATAGGGACACCAGTTAGATGAGATTAGGGCCTGCCCCAACGCCTATTTTAAATGAATCGTCTCTTTGAAGGCCCTATCTTCAAATACAGTTAAATTCTGAGGTTCGGGAGTTAGTGCTTCATCATACGAATTTCGGAGGAATACAATTCAGCCCATAACAGGGGTCATGGGGACCCAGCACAAACCACCATGAAGCTCTGGCTGCTGCTTTTGCAGTGACTAATGAGGTTTGGTCTCTGACCCAGGGGTCTGTGTCTTTTGCAGTGTCCATGGAACAATAAAGACTAACTTGTGAGCTTGAAGGTAGGCTGAAATCCCAGACCCCACGCAGCTCCTGGCACCCATATTTTAGCACCCATTACACTATTTACACTGCCTCTCTTTCTTGTCCACTAAACCACAGGAGCTTTGAAGTCAAAATATAATGTCTAAAACAGTAGACAGTGAATGAATGCTTGTTGAGTAAATTCAATTTGATTTATGATAAAGAATCTGGCCGAGACATCTGTTGATCTGAAGAGAGATGTGCTTTTAAAGATATGGATTAAGAAAGAAAACAGGTTGGTACAGATGCAGTATTGCTAAAGGAGTGCTCAGATACAATTATATGGCTTCTCTAACATGTTCTTAATAAAACTGGGTGTTACCAAATGTGTTACATAATTCATTAGGCCATATTTTATTATCCAGTACCAGCTAACCCTCAGATTATTTCTCTGGAAAAAATTTTTCCAAGTTTGATTTTTGGAAGAAAGTGAACAAAATGTTTCAAATTTCCTTTTATTTTATTTTAGGTGCTAGCTAGAGCAGAGGGAAGCTTTCAACTTAAAACATGCAGACACAACCAGTGAAATTCCCTGTCTAAAGGCATATCCCCTAAACTATATAAAATTCTTCCCTGCTGGGTCTTTCATTCCCTCCCCCGCCTCCCCTCGGCAGTCACCTCCTTTAAAAAAATCCATTTTCCTCTAAACAGCTGACAAATTCAAGCAACAGGTGAGGCCCTGCGCGCCAAGGCCTTGGCGATCTAGGGTGCTACTCTCATCCTCGGTCTCTCTTTGCCAGACCTACGATCCCGGCTCTCCACGGGGCGGAGGAGGCTGGGGGGCCCTGGGGGCCGGCCCATCGCCCACCCTCTTCAGTGCGCAAGGTCCACGACCACTCCGCGCCCCCGCGTGGCC
>NW_006288719.1:1700516-1709846 GCF_000327345.1 Myotis davidii
GCGCCCGCGCCCCTCGGGAGTCCGCCCGCCGCCTGCGTGGCGCCCCTCCCCTGGCGCGTCGCCCTTCCTCGGTCTGGTCACAGCCTTTTCCCTCCGCCTCGGTACACAAAGGGGGAAGGTCGCAGTTGAATGAATGAATGAGTGAATGAATGAATGAATGAACGAACCCTGAGGGCCCTTTCTCCATTAACGCGCTGGGACTGACGTTCCGAGTGCGCGGCGCCCGAGGAGTTAATGCAGGAAGACACGTTAGTCACACACCGGAGACCTCTGATGAGTCCCAACTGCTTTAGCTCGTTGGGAGGAGCGCCTTCAAGTATTGAGTCATCAAGCCCACGAATCGCTGGGCTCACACTGCTGGGGCCGGAGGGGGTGAGAGACAGTTAACTCCTACGCTAAGGGAATGACTGTCAGAGCAGCAGGCAGGAAGAGGCAGTTTTGCCTGCTAGATTTTGGCTTTCCTACAGTTCTGAGTTCTTGAAAGCAGAAGGGCAGGAGTTGGGGAAACTCAGTAGAACTCATGAGGTGTTCCCTCTCCTGAGGGTGGATCTTGCCCTGAATCCCTGTGCCCAGCTGTCCTCCCACGTTCTCCTTCCCATGTACCTTTGCAACTTATTACAACTAGTCCTGCTGGTTTCAAGCGGTTACCAGTCAGGATTTGTTAATTTGTGTCTCATTTATGTTCAGCCAACTGGCACCCGGTTTGATCAACAAAGAATCAATCAGAATTATTCAGTGCCTCTCCTTCCCCTGCCAGTGGAAAACGATGACTACTTAGTTTTAGAAAGACTTTCCATGGGCCTAAGAATCAGAAGACAATATTCTTAAACCCAGATTCAAAGTCCTTCACTATGCGGTGTATTTTTCTTCCTTATAGTTTCTTCATTTTCTAAAATTAATTTTATTATGCTCTAAGGTGGTGGAAAGAAAAGAAGGTGGAAAACTAAAAAAATAATTCCTACATGAAAAAAAATAAAAATTACATGATCCAAAATGAAATACTGCTGATCTTACTATTAATGAAAGAGCTGTAAATTCAAATAAAATTCCATTTCTTCTTCTAAAAATATTGGCAATTTTTTAAAAGTAGTAATACTCAAAACTGTTAAGGGAGCAATGAGTTACTCAGTGACCTTCATCCTCTGCTAATGGAGCCCAAATTGGCCAAGCATTTCTGGAAAGTAATTGTCCAAATGTAGCAATTCTTAAACATTTACAAACCTAATGTACCAAAAAAAAAAAATGATTTTCAACAGTTAGAAAATGTCATTTGTAAATGTCACTTATAAAAAATGCCTTTGACCTTTAATCTGATGGTCTGGTTCCTAGATATCTGTCCTGAGATAATGATCAGAATATAATAAAAGATTTTTATATACAAGGATATTCTTGCAGCATTATAATTGTTTATTATAGTAAGTTTATTTTATTGTTATTATTATTTATTATTATTATTATTGTAAGTTTAAGTAGCCAACTATAAGGTAATTGCTAAATAAAGTATGGTACATGCATGTGATGGGATATTTGACAGCCATTAAAAGTAATGTTTTGCCAAAGGGCTGTTGGAAGAGGGAAATGGGAAGTTGTTGAATTGGTATAGAGTTTCAGTTTGAAAAAGGTCTTGAGATTTGTTGCACAACAATGTGCATATATTTAATGCTACTGAGCTATACAATTAAATGGTTACACTGGCTGGGTAGCTCAGTTGGTTGGAGCATCCTTAGCTACACCAAAAGGTTGTGGGTTTGATTCCTGGTCAGGGCACATACCTAGATTGCCAGTTCGACCCCCAAGTCAGGGCGAGTACAGGAACAACCAACTGATGTTTCTCTCTCCCCTCCCCCATCTTTCCTCTCTCTCTAAAATCAATAAACATACACTCCAAGGAGGATTAACAAATTGGTTAAACCCTGACTGGTGTGCTCCATCGGCCCACGCAAGGAGAGGTCTCAGGTTCGATTCCTGGTTAAGGGTACATATCTGGGTTGCAGGTTTGATCCCAGGCCCTGGTCAGGGCATGTACTAGAGGCAACCGATCAATGTGTCTCTCTCACATTGATGGTTCTCTCTCTCTCTCCCCCCCTCTCCCTCCCTCCCTTCCGCTCTCTCTAAAAATCAATGGAAAAAATATCCTCAGGTGAGGATTAACCAAAAAAATTTTTTAAGTAGTTAAGATGGTCAAATTTATATTACTTTTTTTTCACAATTTTTAAAAAATTTGAAGTAACTTATTAAAAGACTAGAGGCCCAGTGCACCAAATTCGTGCACTTGGGGGGTGGGGGGTGGGGAATCAGCCCAGCCTGCACCCGCTTGCAGTCCGGGAGCCCTTGGGGGATGTCCTGGAGGCAGGAGAGGCTCCCGCCACCACCGCTGCACTTGCCAGCTGTGAGCCCGGCTTCTGTCTGAGCAACACTCCCCCTGTGGGAGTGCACTGACCACCAGATGTTCCTGCGCTGAGCATCTGCCCCATGGTGGTCAGTGCACATCACAGCGACCAGTTGTTCCACCATTTGGTCAATTTGCATATTAGCCTTTTATTATATAGGATTATTTAATAACTAGGGACCCAGTGCACAAATTCGTTCACCTTGAAAGGAACTGTGGGCCTCGAGGCTGCGGTAGGCACAGGGGTGGGTCTCGGCCCATTTTCTGTGCCCCAGCCCAGCCCATCCCACCACAGCTCCCAGTCCCCTGTCTGCTGGCAGCCCTGCTCCCGCCACTGCCAAGTGATTGGGGCCAGCACCAGCAGCAGGCGCGAGCAGGGCCCACACCATCAGCAGGTGCAAGCGACAGCTGCTGTTCCAATTGCCCTCAAGAGCAGGGAGAGGTGGAGAAGCCCTCAGGGGCAGTCAGGGCTGGCAGCCGCTGCTCATACCCGCTGATGGTGCCGAACAGTCAGGACTGGTGCCAGGCACCGGCAGCCGGTGAGAGTGGTGGCTCCGGCACCAGCTGCAGGTGCGAGCAGACCTGGCGCTGGCAGCAGGTGCTAGCGCCAGGCGGGGCCGTGGTGTGCGGGAGCAAAGAATTTTCAGTAACCACCAGAGGCTCGCCCCGATGGCAGCGACTGGCTCCCCGCCTTGGTCTGGAGCCCCCGCTCACCTGCTCCACCATCCTGCCGCGGCTGACGCCCGCCATGTTCCACGCACCCCCCTGGTGGTCAGCGCACGTCATAGCGACTGGTTCGGTTGTTCGGTTGTTCTGGTTGTTCTGCCATTTGGCCTATTTGCATATTAGCCTTTTATAATATAGGATGTTTATATTTGGTTAAGGCTGGAATGAACAGGAAACAAACTATGTAGTTTCATCCTAATTTTGTAATCAGTAAATTAACCTGTACCTCACTCATTAGTGTCATCAGTGGTTATAGCAAGAGAGTAAGGACCCCCGAAAATGGTGATATTGTATTTTTAGTCAGGAAAAAGTTTTAAGAAAAAAAAAAAGACTTTCACCAAGTCTTCAGACAACCTCACTTTCATTCCCTTAGACTCCACTTGTTTCCTTCCCTGCCACTTGATTCCTGCCTTCCATTCAAAAGGCTGTCCTATAGTCTGAAAAACAAACCCACCAGTTTCTCACATCTCCTGCCACCGTCATTCATTTGTAAGTTTTGAAATTTTTTCTTCTCCCAGAACTAATTGGAAAAGAGGCAATATTTCCACAAGCTGTAGATTGTCTTACATGCCTTACCCAGATTCCCTTATTACTGTAATTATCACTCTCACTTAATAGTATCTGAATACCATTGTTATGTGGCATATCTTCAAGTACAGAGATAGCAAACATGTTGTGAACTTGAGTGGTCTAAATCTGGAGATCTCAACTGGAGTCCCCAGACAGAAATTAGGGGGTCTAAGACCTTGGACGGGGAAAAGGACCTATCTATATCTTGATTTCTCTAACTTCTGACTTAAACCGAGTATTTCCTTCTATTATGAATATAGGCAGAACCTATTGGTATTTTTGTATTCCAAGCATCTAGCACAGTGTCCGGCAGAGATTCTCAGTAAATATTGTAGAAGAAAAGAAAGAAGGGGTAGAGCAGGGGTTCTCAACCTGTGGGCTGCAACCATCGGAAAACACATATAGCATATCAGATATTTACATGACGATTCATAACAGTAGCAAAATTACAGTTATGAAGTAGCAACAAAAATAACTTTATGGTTGGGGTCACCACAACATGAGGAACTGTATTGAAGGGTCGCGGCATTAGGAAGGTTGAGAACCACTGGGGTAGAGGGAGGGTGGTTAGAACATGCAAGATGGTAGAATACAAGTGCGCTTGACCCTTGAACAAGGTGGGAGTTATAGGTGCTGTCGAAAATCCACGTATAACTTTTGACTACCCCAAAACATAACTATAGTGTTTTTCCATGTCATAGGGGATTGGTTCCAGGACACTCACAGATATCAACTTTCACAGGTGCTCGAATTCCTTATGTAAAATGTTATAAAACAATGCATACAGTTAGCCCTCCACATCCATGAATTCCCAACTGCAGATCAAAAATACTGTTTTCAGTCTGTGGTTGTTTGTATCACAGAGGTGAAACCTAGGGAAATTGGGGGCCAATTGTGTATTTATTGAAAAAAAATCCGCATATACGTGGACTCATGCTATTCAAGCTCAGGTAGTTCAAAGGTCAACTGTATTCATTTTCTACTCAGTCCTCTCCTGTCTTCATCAGGGATGACATCACTATAAAATAGTCTTACCTCCTAGTTGTGTAGCACTTTACTTTTTAAACTTGCTTTATTTAATTTGTTCTCCTAAATTGTCTCGTGATACAGGAAGGATAGTCTTTTCACTTTACATATAAGAAACCGAGGATCAGTGAAGCAAAAATGCCTTGCCCATGGCCCCACAGCTACTAAATGTCAGAGCCAGCTGTGGGATACCTAGTTCAGTGCACTTTCCCTTTAACCAAATCACCATAGTATAATTGCCGTGCGTGGTCTGCAGGCAGCCAGTCGCTTTTGGAGGCTTCCATGCAGCCTCAAGGCAAAACCAGTTGTCCTTCTGGGACTCTGTTCCCTTGGTCATGTGGCTCAACACTTTAATGGCAGCTGCTGAGACCCTTAATAAACTTCTGAACAACGGGGTTGGGGGCTGGCGATAGCTCCATTCAACCAGGAGTGCCAGAGGTCGTTCCTCCAACTTTGAGTTCCGGGAACCCGTATGCTAACATGACACGGTGTGACCAGGTGGATTCAGGATGGGCTTTGAAAGAAGGATCCATCCAAGCTGTGTTCAAACACTGGCAGTTACTCCTATGCGTTTGACCTTGGGTGAGTTACGTAACTTCTTCCAGGGAGCCTTGGTTTCCTGGTCTGTAAAATCACGGTGACAATACCTACCTAACAAGTTCTTATAGAAAATAAATAAGGTAGCCCTAGCCGGTTTGGTTCAGTGGATAGAGCGTTGGCCTGTGGACTGAAGGAAGGAGCTGTCGGCATATACAGGAACACTGAGGGGTCCCGGGTTCGATTCTGGTCAAGGAAAAAATAAAGAAATAAGATAGACAATGCATGTGAAAACCTCAAGCTCATGGACTGGTTAGGTGATTTTTTTTAATGTTTTTTATTTCTTTCCAAATTAAAAGTCTTCAGAATTTCTGATTGTAATGATTTATGACTTTGATACTGGCAACCTCTTTTTGTCTACACAGTCACTGCATTCTCAATTTATTAGCTTTTGAATTTGTGGAGTAGAAAAACTCAAGCTGAGCTTCAGTTTTGTTCCATTATATTAGCCGCAGGGCAAATGAGAATCCACATTTGGTCCTTTTGAAGCAATTTGCAATTACATTCTTCTCATTTTCTCTTTTATGAGATTGGAATTGCTTATTTCTATTTGGTCATTATTATTTTGCATTGAATCTAACATTAGTTTCATGCCAACAATGACAGAGGCATGAAGGATTCCTACGAAAGTAGCCAAAAAAATCACACAGTCATTACTATGCTTGTCTTCTATTTGTTTTGTTTATTAAAATCATAAATTTATGGAGAGCAGGACTATCTGGTCAGGAGACAAGAAAACTGTCCTGTTTCTAGTCTGGGAGGGAATCATGGAAATGGCTCTCTGGTCCCCAGGCTCTGCCTTCCTGGTTTTCAGTCTTCTTGCCTTTCTGGAACTAAGTGGAAAATAACACAAATCAAAAGCTTATGTGTTTCATTAAGCATCTCAGCTAACCGGACAACATTTTAAATAATTTCACATTATATTATTACCTTTCTTTTACAACCACCCCCTATATTTATCTATTATAGGTCATTTCTTCTGGCAAATGTCCGTCATAATTTTGTCACATTTATTTCAAATATCTAAAAATGTCTGTGCTTGGTACTCAATTATTTAATAGCAAGATGTCAGATACAACATTACTGTTACTAAATTGAAGAGACTGAGAAACATTTCTCCTGACCCACAAGAAAAAAACATAAAACTGGTGAAGACCAAAAGAAAATAGAAAAGTCATTCGCTACTTTTAGAAACTAAAAAGAGGAGATACAAACTTTTTCAGTAATTTAAAAAATATATACAAGGGTGGGCAAAAGTTGGTTTGCAATGGGGAGTATGTGAAACGTATAAGTTATTTTTTTATTATTTATTTATTTATTTATTATTGTATTATTTGTTATGAACAACTATGAACCTACTTTTTCCCACCCCTGTATTAAATATGCTTAATTTCACAGTGAGGGATATGAGATAAAAGAATACTTTGGTCACAACTTATTGTTTGTTAGGCTGTGGATTTCAGAGGATTCACCACTTTTTAAATATGATTAACTATGGTTAGGACACTAATTGATCTTTATTTATTTATTTATTTTTAATCCTCACCTGAGGATTTTTTCCCCATTGATTTAGAGAGAGTGAAAGGGAGAGGAGGGGGAGAGAGAGGAACATTGACATGAGAGACACACATCTATTGGTTGTTTTCTTACTCGGGCGATTGAACCTGCAACGGATGTACATGCCCTTGACCTGGAATTGAACCCACAACCTTTCAGTCCACAGTCCAGTGCCCTAACCACTGAGCAAGCCAGCCAGGGCAGATCTTGATTCTTAAAGCTTCTGAGGATCAGATCTGCACTGAATACACCCTCTGCCCTCTCTGAAGAAAAAGGTCTCACCGTTCATACCTGGGCCACAGTAACGTTAATCACTGCCGCTTTATGTCAAAGCCTAAGTCAGCTATCTCCTGCCAAAAGAGAAAAAATGTATAAATGACCCCCTTAGAAGGGGGTTTCTAAGTAGGTATTATTTACCCTCGAACAGAAAACCCATGGAGTCTTGGAGTTATAAGAGGTGTTAGATCATCCCTGTGTAACTGTTTCATTTCAACCTGAGAAATCGAGCTTAGAGAAGTGCACTCTAGTAGTTACAAAGGTGTATGAGCGTGTGTGTGTGTGTGTGTGTGTGTGTGTGTGTGCGCGCGCATATTTGTGCATGGTCGTGTAACTCTCTAAAATCTCTCTCTACTTAAAGAAATGGGCTTAGATGTACAGCTTGAAATTTGGGTTAGCAAAAGGAAACATCCTCAGAAATGAGGGTTATTTGATATTATAATGCTTTACAAAGAAAGCTTGTGTATGTCTTAAAAGGAAGAGTTGGATTGCCTTCAAGTTCTGTTATTTTATGATTCCCAGATTTTTAACTACCTGGGCTTTTACCTACCCAAAAGAGAAAAGATCAAATAGGCAAAAAGTTCACCTCTTTCTTGCTTTTTTATGAAGTAATTTTGTTCATGCAATAAATCTTTATGTGAATGACTAATGAATCAATGTTGAGTCAGGTCCCTGATTTGAAGACATAAACCAGAATAGTTTCTGGCCTCAAGGATCTTTCAAACTAAAATGATTTTTTTACCATTAATAGTAGAAAAATTAGAAACTCCTCTGTAGAGACAGCTATCCACTAATTGTTACAACAAAGCGACTTTGAAGTAGTGGAGTCATTTATATATTTTTTTCTTTCAGGTCAAGCACAATTTAAAGTAGTAATCAAATCTCTTTCACCTAAAGAGTTAGTCCGGATTCATGTCCCAAAACCTTTGGACAGGAATGATGGAACATTTTTGATCAGGTATAGGATGTATGAATCTGTCAATGAAGGGCTGAAGATAGAGGTCCTTTATGGTGATGAACATGTTGCCCAGTCTCCCTATATTTTGAAAGGTAAGTGATTATTACATAGTTTAGAACCTTATATGTAGATTTCATGCCTTTCAGAATGAGTTATGATGACCTTGAAGTCATATGGAACAAAGTAAAGCTCAATTTAACTTGAAATTTAAGGGAAGCTCAATTTAACTTGAAAATTTAAAGGAAAGACAAACTTAGTAACTTAAAGAGATATAAGTGATAATAATTATAAAAATATTACATGTTTAGCTAGTACCGTGCATGGGCCACGAAGTTTCAATCGCACTGTACGTGTGCGTCCGCATGTGGTATTTTGTAGAAGGGCCACACTCAAGGGGCCAAAGAGCCGCATGTGGCTCGCGAGCCGCAGTTTGCCGTCCAGGGTTCTAGGGGATTGCAAAAGGGAGACAGAAAATAGGAGTGCAGGACTCTGACATAACTACTTTCACCACTGACATGTTTAGGGCAGATTTTTCCTGATAATCTTAGAATTCACCAAGAAGTCATCCCATGTTCACAACAGGGGCAGAAACAACTGCTTGCCTTGCGCTGGCTAATGAAGTGTGTGCTTTGCCTTCCCCAGGACCCATCTACCATGAGTACTGCGAGTGTCCAGAAGAGGATCCCGGGGCTTGGCAGGAAACTCTGTCTTGTCCAACCAAAGAACCACAGATTGCCAAAGATTTTGCTTCTTTTCCCAGCATTAATCTCCAGCAGATGCTAAATGAAGTTCCAAAACGGTTCGGGGAAGAGAGGGGTGCCATCGTTCATTACACGATTCTCAATAACCACATCTACCGGAGACCTTTAGGGAAATACACAGACTTCAAAATGTTCTCAGATGAGATCTTGCTGTCACTGGCCAGAAAGGTATGAGAATGAATTCATTGATTTTTTACAAACAGTATCATTTAAGTACTTAGTTGTAATATTTAAATGCTTAGGAGAATAATGGCAAAGGATGGAACTGGATTCCAGGCTTGGAAATGTGCACGTGAGGTGTCCACCTCCCGCGTGGCTATAAGTTCTCCATGTCTATGGCTCTCCCTTTCCTTTAATATTCACAGGAAGTGGCTTCACCCTCCATCCCAAGTAAGTAGGGCACAGGGTACTCCCAAGGTTTCTGGGAACTCTCAGACCCTTGTAGCCTCAAGGCCACTGCCAGAAGTTCT